>NC_133617.1:372701643-372814143 GCF_048593235.1 Sminthopsis crassicaudata | reverse complement strand
GGTACCATGCATTCATCATGACCATGTGAAATAGTGTAAGGAGGACACCATAAGGCAGTTGCTGCCACTTCTCTACTGACCCTGAGGCTTACAGCAGCAATATCTCATCCTTATTCAAAAATCATCAGGGAAGAGAAAACAAGCTTTCCTCTGTGATGCAAACTTTGTTAATTAAAGGGCTTTAAACAGACAGAAAACCTGCATAGGTTTTGGATTGGAGAGATAAAAGGATACTCCACCATCATGCAAAAACATCTCCCCTAATTGTGGATGAACAGACAGTGCCCATTGCATGGGTTCCAAGCAACAGTCCCCATTGACCATTTCCCATCTCTTATCTGTACATCTTTGCACAGGCTGGTTCCATGTTTACTATGTATCCCTCCTTACTTCCAGTCTTAGAATTGTTTGTTTTCTCCAAGAATCGGCTCATATGACACTTCTGCAGAAAGCATACAAATTTTAGTTCTGTCTCCTCAAATTACCTTGTATTTATTTGTCTTTTTTACCATTGCATTGTCCCAGGAGAATATAAACTCCATGAGATCTGGAACTACTTTTTATTCTTTTTGTTTTCATATCTCTAGCACCTAATACATGGTAGACAGATGTTTGCACATGGTAGACAGATGTTTAATCAATGTTTGTTGAATTGAATTGAAAATACTTAGGCTATTTAGAAGAAAAGAATTAAGTCAGACTTACTGACTTACTAAATTGACCTGAATGAATTAATAGTGATTTTAGTGAGAAAAATAGTGATTTTAGAACAGATTTGTGGAGAAATGTAGTATTTCATTTAAGACTTGAGTTTCAGGTTTGCTTGAGGTCAGAGACTAGGTCTTACTTTTTGTATTCTCAGCACCTAGCACGATGTCTGGTAAATAGCAGGTGTTTAATAAATGTTTGTTGATTGATTGAATATGATTTGACAACTAATAATCATTTTGCTTGATTCTCTTTATCCAAGAGTCAGCTAGGTGGCACAGTGGACAGAGCAGTGGGCATGCAGACAGGAAGACCTGCTTTCATATCTGGTCTCAGATATTTTCTAGTTGTGTGAGTCATATAACCTCTGCATAATGTCACATAACCCCTGCCTTCCTCAGTTTCTTCATGTGTAAATGGGGATATAATTCCACCTACTATGGACAAAGCCTTCTAAGAGATACTGGATGATGCAAAGTTAAATGAAATATAGCCCCTATCCTCAGATAAATATCTACAAGAACCTTCCATTTTGATTCCTTATGTTTACCAAACAGCTTTATAATCTTAATTTAGTTCCCCAAGGAAACTTTCCTACTTAGAAGAGACAACCTTTAGGTTACTTCAGAACTGGGTTTCTCATTGCAAATAATTTAATTAACTTTCTGTTGTAGCTCAGGCTCATATGAGTTTTGCTGGCAAGGACTGGCTAAGAGCTTAGCAGCTTTCCCTGAATCCTACTTTTAACTCTTTTGCTAACTCTTTAAGCTGGGGCTCCTTAACTTGGGGCCCTGAACCTGTAAAAAAAATTGATAGCTATGTTTCAGTAAAATTGATTTCTAAGTTGATGTGTTTTATTTTGTGCATTTTAAAACATTTCAACAAGGGCTCAATAGGCTTTACCAGACTGTCAAAAGGGATCCATGAGACAAAATAGTTTAAAAATTTCTGTTCTGAATGAACTTTAGCAAGTAATATCCTTTTTTTGAATGGGGGCTTTAAAATAAGGAATTGGTCTAATTGGCCTAGCACTATGAATCTATATGATGCACTACCATGCAGAGTTTTCTATTTAATTCAATTGACCATTCATTATTAATCAGTGAATTAATCAGAGACTTGTGTTTGAATTTCAGCTTCAACACAAAACACTTATGTGAGTCTAGGAAAGTCATTTCGCCCATAAGCTGCTTTTTTCATCTATAAAATAAAGTATCATTTTAGGTGATCCAAAGAGAATTGAGAAGACTTTAAAAAAAAAAAAAGTAAAAGAAGTTATTAGCGTGAAAACAAAGGAGAAACATGGATCAAAAGAGGCAAGAAGGCAAGTTGCAAAGTGGCAGAAATGTGACTCAGGAAAAGGGGGAAAGAAGGGACCCATAAATACTCAAAATTAAATAGCAGATATGCTCATTTCCAAAGATAGGGTAAATGGATCCGTTCAGGAGGAAATAACTATTTTTTGCCCCCCCATATATCAAAATTATGTGATTTCACAGGTGTTATCACATAGAAGACAATCCAGTAAGGGTCAAAGGAAAAAGAGAATCTTAAAAAAAGAGAATTGTAATGGTTGGTGTTGCCAAAATAAGGGGTACTGAGGCAGCTATTTATAAACCTGATAACAATAGAGAATCCTGTTGTTTTTTCAGGGTATTTTTCTAATATATAATAAAGTTCTTATATAATATATAATAACTATATAATAATAAAGTAACCTGATGGCTACTACCCATTTCTAGGGATTTTTACATAGATAAATGGTACTACCAAAAGGAATTTTGAAGGATTATATTACCCTGGGCAAGAAACTCAATTCAGATTTTTCTCTTTTGTTCCGATTTTTATTTAAAAACATGATTAATATGGAAATAAGTTTAATATGATTGTAAATGTAAAACTTATATAGGACTTTCATCTTGGGGAGGGGAAAGGAAAGGGAAAGAAAAATGGAAATCAAAATATTATAAAAGGAAATGTTGAAAACTAATAAAGAATTCTTTAAAAAAGAAAGAACTCATAAGGTTATATGTAGCATTTTTATCCCAGCTATTAATCAAAGGCAAGGCATCCAGAAGAGAAAGGCAGATTTTGAGAAGTGAAGCTCTAATCAAGAATAAAGTATCTGGATCAATTATGAGGGATTTAGCTCTTCTCAGTAAAGTGGTGATCCAAGACAATTCCAATAGACTTGGGATGGAAAATGCCATATGCATCCAGAGAGAGAACTATGGAGACTAAATGTAGAACAAAGCATAGTGTTTTCACCTTTTTTGTTTACTTTTCCTTTCTTGTGGTTTTTTGGTTTGATTTTTCTTGTACAACATGACAAATTTGGAAATATGTTTAAAAGGATTGTGCATTTTAAACTACATCAGATTGTCTTAACTACATCAGACTGTTTTGAAGAGGAGGGAAAGTAAAGGAAGGAGAGAAAAAATTTGGAACACAAAATCTTACAAAGATAAATGTTGAAAACTATCTTTACAGTATTTGGTAAAACAAAATATTATATAGAAAAAAATAAATAAAGCGAATAGGGTATCTAAAAATAGAATTTGGATTTTTCTGCTATGGCTTAAATATATATATAAATGATAGGCTCCTAGGTATACATAGACTGGCAAGAACATATTGATCTGGGGTCTTGCAAATTTAATCAAAAGGACTTTAACCTGAAAAGAAAGGGAAAGGGAAAAATCTATTTCTATCCATCCACTACTTTAGATGTTATAGAATACCCACAAGACAGGAAGGAATAGCAAGTCAGACTTCAGAAATTTATAGACAAAGCCAAAAATGCCTCAGTAATTCACAGCTTTCGATGTCATACACAAATACACAAAAGTATGACTAATAAGTGAGGTGAATTAGAAATTTTAATATAAGGAGGAAATTTTGACCTCATAGATATTAATAACACTTGGTAGGATGGAAGATTGAACTGAAATATGACTCTGTAAGGGACTATGTTTATTCTAAAGTAACAAAATAAATGAAGAAGGAAAAGCAGCAGATTAGCTCTGAATATTAAAAAGATACATTTATGGGAAGAAATCTAAGAGCCAGAGGACAGAACATGATGAAAGGTATTTTGTGAAATAGAAGTTATGTTGTCATCAGAGTATTCTATAGACCATCTGGACAGAAAGAGGAAATAAGTTTAGAGAACAGAACACAAATATTAAGTAGAGGTATGATGTAGTGGTGGTGTATTTCATTAGACATTCTGCTAGAACTCTCTCTGTGTCTCTGTCTCTGCTTTTCTCTCTCTCTCTCTCTCCTTTTCCTCCTCTTCTTCCTTTTCCTCCCTCCTTTCCTCTCTCTCTCTCCCTCCCCCCCTTCACATAAATATCAATTACAATATATAACTATTTCTTGGATTCCCTTAATGACAATTTTATTCTTCAGATTTTTGAAGAAGCAATAAAGGAAATTACTAAGATAAACTTAAACCTCACCAACATGGAGGAACCTGTGAAATAATTGAGGGAAGTGGACACTCCATTTCTTATCATGTACATTCCACAATATTTGAGGAGAGAAAAATGTCAAACTTTTCAGAGAAAGGATTAATGGTATCCAATGAACCAAAATTCTACACAGGAAGTCAAAATAATTAGGAACTTTTAAGAATGAAATTCTAAATACACACACAAATATTTTTAAAATGAAGTAGAAACGAGAGTTGTCTGGACTGATGTGCATCAGGAGGAATTATTTGGCCAATTTGTATTTTAAAAAGACATGCATAATATAGAAATAATAGTATCAGAAGCCACTAAAGCTTGGAATTAGCTAAGATTGGCAAAGTAAACTAAGAACAACTAAAGGTTGCTGGGTTTTCTTTCTTTTTTGTTTTTTGGAAGTTCTCTTTTAAAAAAAAGAAGAGTTTCCAAGGAAGGCTAACAGTATAAGGGACACTGCTAATGGATGGTGAAGAGAAGAGAAAATTAAACAAGGTTGCTGGTGTTTTCTCTAAGAATGCTCTGATCAGGATAAAAGAAAAATGGCTGTTTGGGTGTTGAAACTCAAGAGAAGTAGAAAGATGATACTTGTAATAGAATTCAAGTTACCTGGTCCAGGCAAAAACACATCCTAGAATATTGGAAGAACTGGAAAATGTTTTGCTAAGTAACTGTCAAAAAACTTTCAAAGACCAAAAAATAAGAGAGGTGCTGCAGAACTAGACATGGGCAAAGTTTCAAATTTAATGGAGGGGAAAAGTCTAGGAACTCTAAGCTAGTGAATTTGACTTTGTTGTTTAGTATGTCCTGCTCTTCATGAATCCATTTGGGATTTTCTTGGCAAGGATACTGGAGTGGATTGCCATTTCCTTTTTCAACTCATTTTATAGATAAAGAAACTGAGGCAAACTTGGTTAAGGACTTGCCCAGATGAATCTTTCCAATTCCAGGTCCAACACTCTATCCATTGTTACCTAGCTGTTCAAATATATAGCTGAACAAATTTATAAAACTTGTGATTAAAAGGATCATTAAAATACAGCAAGAAAAAAGAAGTCAAAATGTCTTCATCATGCCAGACTAAACTTATTTTTTTTTTCTTTCTCAATTGGGTTATTAGAACTTGTAGATATAGTCTCTATCCCTTAATTCAGAAAGTTTTGGATAGACCTTCTTATTCCTTTGAATTGGATAGAGAAACAGTACAGCTAAATGCATTCTGAATTTGCTGAATGTTTGACTCCAAAGCTATTTATATTTTTTAATGTATTGATATAAGCCTAGATGGAGTTCTCAGTCTGAGTACTTGTAGAAATTAGAGCTTGGCTTTTCTTTGTGAACATTTGGACATATTCATCTAATTTGCAGATGACATGGAGTTAGGATGGGAATGTCAACCGCCAAAAAGATCCTGACAAGATAGAATATTAGAGCAAATCTCATAAAATGAAATTTAATACAAACATGTGTTCTTACACTTGCATTTAAAATCTTGCAAGAGCAAGATGGGAGAGATAGGGCTAAACAGTAATGCCTCTGAAAAGAGTCCAGCAATTTTGTGGATTGTAAATTTAATATGAGTCAATAGTGGGTTATGTCAAACAAACAAAGCAAACATAATCTTGGTTTCCATGGAGAAAGGCATAATGTCTAGGGTAGGAAAGTGACAATTCCATTGTATTCTGCTCTAGTCAGGATACATGTAGATCAGTGACTCTCAAAATGTGGTCCAGAGAATCCTGGGGATCTCTGAAATACTTTCAGAGGATCTATCTATTTAAAATTTATTTTTATTTTTAATCTGGTAAATACTTATATATATATATACATAGGTATACATACCTATACATATACATATACTTATACACATAAAAAAACTTTTTGGACAGTTCCTTATTAATTTTAATAGTACAAATATACTGAGAACAAAAGTATGAGAACCACTAATCTATAGTACTGTGTTCTATTCTCAAGATTACACTATAGGAAAAACTGGAGATGACCAGGAGGTGAAGGGCTCAAGATCATGAATTGTAAAGATCAGCTGAAAGAACTAGAGCATTTATTGCTATTCTTAGTGTTATTGCTAATAGCTAATATTTTTATAGTACTTTAGAGTCTACAAAGCAGTTTATATAGGTTTTCTTATGTGTGCTTTCAAGTGGATACTATTAATGATCTCCATGTTATAGACTAGAAGTGGAAGCTGAGAAGAGTTAAGTGATTTTCCCAGAATCACACAGCCAATAAATTTCTATATCCAAATTCTAACTCAGAGCTCCAAATGCAGAGCTTTCTCTACTATGCCAGCTAGCCTCCTGGAAAAGAAAAGACAAAGTATGAGACATAAAACCTGTCTTTACATGGAGTACTAGAAGGATTAAATTTGTTCTTAGCCTAAGGGGTTAAGATTTAGGAGAAATAAGTAATTTTAGGAGAAATTAGTTAACAGAGAGAAGGGTTTAGGCTTGATGTAAGGAAACATTTACTAGTACTCAGAGTAGCATTGAATTTGAATGGACTGTCTCAGAAAGTATCATTTGCCATCAGAAATGCTAAAACTGAATGGTTACCTGATGATCATGTCCAAGAGTGGGTTTTCAGGTATGAGTTCAATTAATGACCTTGGAGGTCAGTTCTAATATGTGAGATTCTTACTTCCACATTTTCCTCCAACTCTTGTCAGTCTAGGATTTCATGATGTAACTACGTGCAAAGCATTGAACTAGGCAATGCTAGCAATTCCTCAGTCCTTGCCTTCATTGGGCTTTTGATTCTAAGGCCTCTATTACTCTTCTAACCAAAGTGCCCATGGTAGAGGTTGTTCTGTAGACAATCAGGAAAATGTCCTGCTAATTTCCAAAGATGGCCACTTTGCTCCAGATAGAGCTTTTCAGGCTCAAAGGACAATTTACTGTCAGTAAGCCAGCCCTAATGGTGCTCTTGTCCAGCTCTCAGAGCCTAATCAAATTTCCTAATATTAACTGAAGCCAAAGAGTTGCTAACAAACTTATTTTTTTCTTTTTTAAAAATTATTTATTTTAAACAGTCTTTTCTTTTTAAAATTTGAGTTCCAAATTCTCCCTCTCCCTCTTACCTCCTCCTCTATCCACTAAGAAGGCAAGCAGTCAGTTATCATATGGAATCATGAAAAACATATTTCCATGTTAATCAAATATTGTGAAATAGATTTCAATTTGCACTCAGATTTCACATCATCTTCTCTGAAGACTGATAACATTTTTTCATCATGAGTTTTTCTTCCTTGAGTCAGAATAACTAAGTCTTTCTTGGTTTGATAATCATTATTACAACATTGTTACTGGCTACAATGATCTTCTCACTTCATTTTGCATAAGCTCATATAGATTTTGACATGTTTTACTGAAACCAGAAATTTATATAATTTCTATTAGTTTCACTCATCTATACATTATATATACACATATTTAATTTATATAAATATAGGAAATATATATATACATATTTCACTTATATAGAGAAATATATATATATATTTCTATAATATAATAGTATTCCAGCATAATCATATGCCACAATTTGTTCAGTCAGTCCCCAATTGATGAGCATCCCCTTAATTTCCATTCCTCTGCTACCACAAAAAGAGGTGCTTTAAATATTTTGTATCTAGGAGTCCTTTTCTTTTTCTTTTGATCCTTTTTGGAACATAGGCTTAGTAGCAGTATTGCTGGGTCAAAGCCTTTGACAATTGGGGAATGGCTGAACAAGTTGTGATGTATGATTATGATGGAACACTACTGTGCTATAAGAAATAATAAGCTCAATGATCTTAGAAAAAATATGGATATATTTGCAACAAAAAATGAAAAGAGAAATGAACTGAACCAAGAAAATAGTATATACAGTGATAGCAATATTGTTAAAGAACAACTTTGAATGAATAAGTCATTTTGACTATGATAAATATACAAATTAACTACAAAGGACACATGAAGGATGATATCCAGAAAAAGAAGTGATAGATAGAAGTATATATAAAGTGATTTTACACACACACACACACACACACACACACACACAGTACTTATTTGTGTCTAATGTTAGCCTCTTCTAAACTAGAAGGACTAGGAGAGAAATAAAGGGGAAAAAAGAAATGTACATGATCACTTTATTATATATTGAAAAGGAATAGCAAGTTGTACATAATAGATTTGTAGTTTCATGTGCAACCATTTTTTATTACACTATGTTATGGAAATACTTGCTTTATTCCATAAATTAAAAATTAAATGAATAAAAACTAAAAATAAATAGCCATGAAGTTAAATTGGGAAATTTTTCTAACAATTAGAGCTGGTGTCCACATGTGGAAAGAGCAGTTTTCAAGCAAAGGCTGCAAAACCACTTGTCATGTGTGTTGCAGAAGGGATTCCTTCCAGTTTTGGATTGAACTGGAGGACTATGAAGGTTCCCTCCAATTCTCAGATTCCAGGATTCTGGAATAAAGTGACATAGTATGTTAAGTACATTCAAAACTGAGAATAAAATGTAAATACTAGCTATTATCATCTATTTAAGAATAATACAGTAGATGGCACCATCTCTGGGATCTAGAAGATTCAAGTTCAAATTTTGCCTCAGATACTTAATAACCATAAGGTGACTTTGGGCAAATTATTTAACCTCTGTTTACCTCATTTTTTCAATCATAAATCAAAGATAATAACCTTCCAACAAATGTTATTGTGAAGATTAAATGAGATAATATTTATAGAAGGACTTAGTATAATTCCTGGCACATAATAGACAATGAATCAATGCTTCTTCACACCTCCTTAAGTTGCAGATGAGGTCAATAAGTCCCAGAAAGGTCACATAAGTAATAGAAAGCAGACATAGTTAGTATTCAGATCTAAATCCTAGGATTCCAAATCCTATAATCTTCCTCTCTATCTAGCATGTGGCTCCTCCCCCCAAAATGCAGAATGGCCACAAGAGAGCCCTGAGCTCAGAATGCTCCCAGTCCAACTAAGGAGCCAAGACTTGAGACAATGAGTGAACATGGTACCAAAGTATCTAAGGAAGATAATGTAAAAACAAAAGAGATCAGTAAGTATTGATTTCTTAGGTTCTTTTTTTTTTTAACTCCTCTCATTAAAAATTGATAGCTGTCTGTTTATAAAATGTCATCCCATTTAGTCAAATGGTATTCCTATAAGATAGGGATCACACATTGGATAGTATTGATAATAAATTAACAAATTCAATTTAGTTACAATGACATTAAAGGAAATTTTGGAGAATAGTTATTTAAAAGACTGATAAAGGTAGTAAGCAGAAGTACTAGCATTCATTGTCATAGGATATATTAGAAAGGGTTTGATGGACAGGAGTCTAGGACCAAATCAGGAATTCTAGGCACTTAAAATAATTATTTTCTAAGATACAGTTTGGGCATTTCTTATTTTGAGATAAGAGAGGAAAGCAATAGACTGGGGGAGACAGAAGATTGAACTTCTAATTCTGTCTGTCCTTCACTAGCTGTATGATCTTGGGCAAATAACTTGCCCTACTCAGTGCCTCAGTTTCCCTTTTGGTACAACAAGGTCCCTAAATGATCTTCAAGGTCCCTTTCAGCCCTAACACTTTCTGATTCCATAAATCTATACTGGTGCTCACCAGTACAGGAAACCCACAACCTGGCTGTGTTTGGGGGGGAACTAAAACTGCTGTGAGAAAGATTTTGGAGAGCTCTTCATTCTTCTTCTAACTAGTTGGCTTGCAGAGAGAGAAAGAAAGGTGTTGGACATAATCATCTAGAACAGGACTTCTGAAACTTTTTCCACTCAACCTTTTTTTTTGTCAGAGAAATTTTTATGCAACGGTGCATATATAGGTTGTAAAATAGGCATATAAATCAAATATTTGCTAATAATAAATCATAATTTCATGACTCCCGCATTCAATTTCAAGACCCTATATGAACTTGCTAACCATAGTTTAAGGAGCTGGAATGGAGAAGAAGCAGATGGAGGTAGGGGAATTGGTTTGGGAGGGAGTTAGGTTAGATTATAATTCCCTCTGGTCATCTGACCTCCATGTTCATCATGGGAGAACGTAACACAAATCACCATCTAGGATTTCCAAGGATCAAGGTTAATGCTATGTCATGTGTTGTCTATATAGTTTTTATATATCATTATATGACATGGGGCCACGTTGGGGAATTTGAAGGTTTCACACCAACTCCATCTCCTGGGATCTAGACCAGGCCTGATTGGGGACTTGAAAATGTGAAGTCTGAAATCCAAATTCTCTGTACTTTTTCAGTCAAATGAGAAGTGCTTCTGACAGGGCAAGTCAGGAGACTCACAGAAAATTAAAAGCAGGTGCAGTTTGTACTCCTTTCTGAAGCATGCTTGTGCAGGGGAGACACACACACACACACACACACACACACAAACACTTTGCTTGTTATACTTAGATTATTTTTCCTTTTTACTTTTCACTGACAGTAGTCTTCATCATCAATAAGGAAGAGTTGTGCAAAGATCCAAGACCCAAGGAGGTCTGGACCAGATCCCTATTTCATTTGCAAATATAGTAATGTTTTAAACCCATCTTTAGAGCCCATTGCAAGGTGACAGCTCAGCTCCAAGGCCAGGCAGGGGTCTGCTCCCTTCCAATAGCAAATAAACCCGTTTTCCTCATCAGAATCAGGAGATCCTCCCAGCCAATGGGACGGCTGTTTGCTCAATGAGTCACCCCATAAAGGACATAAAGTATGTGGTTTGGCAAAGCAGATATTCCTACACTACATGAAAGGGTGATACCAATACAGTGCCTGTGGTCTAAAGTTCCATCTTTTGTTCCTGATATTAATGCAAAGGAGTGAGAAGGGTGGGACAGGAGGTGTGGGGGAGAAGGAAGCATGAAAGCTCCAGCTCTTAGAGCCTTCCTGGCCCCACTCCCAAGTCTGGCCTGTCCTAGTTATCAGCCCTCTCCCCCCTCCCCCCCAATGCCACACCAATGTCAGATGGAATAAGAAAGGAACCAGGAATATCCAGGGCAGAGACATCCCCCAGGGGGCTTCAAACCTCTCAGTTGCTCCCTGCTCCACCCCCAAGCACTGTTGTCCAGCTGCCACTAAGTAAGACCCTCAAGTCCTTAAGAAATATGAGGTTGAAAACTGAGTAATTAGATCACATCATTCCCTAAGGTCACACAGGTGGGAAAAAACAGCTAGGATTTTAATCCAGCTCTTCCTACTTCAAATCCATTGCTCTTATTGTCTTTGTACATTGTCAAATCTTCACCCCAGGCCATGGAAAAAGCACCGAACGATTCTCTGAAGTTGGAGTCTTGGAATCCAACTCCAAATACCAGTTCTTCTCTTTACAACCAGATTTGCCACATGAAAATCACTTCCCCTCACTGGGACTCATTTTCTTTATCAGTATAATGAGGAAGGTAGACTAGATGGCCTCTGAAGTCTCTTCTAGTACTCTGTGATAGTAGGATTCCCTCCCTAGTTATTCTCCAAAGCACAAACTAAGACTAGATATACTATGATCATCTCAATAGCCCCATCTGTTTGGCATTTAGCAAATGCTAAGTCCCCCCTCCCAAATGTTTAATTTAAAGTTGAAGGTTAAATTTGTATTGTTATGTCTTTATATGAATATGATCTATCCCACTAAGAACTACTGTTAGGTAGAAGACAAAACTTATGCACCAAAGGCTTACAGGGTTGTAAGATTCAATTAAGATAATTGCCATTATCTTGATCTTCCCTTAACATTGCCAACACAATGCATTGTACATAGTACGTGCTCAAAAAAGCCATTCATTGATTGATTTCCCCCACACATACACGCACATACCATAGTGCTCCCTTGGGTTAGACACCTGATAAATGCTATTGAGCTAATTCTGAAATCACCCCCAAGAAGGATGAAGGATGAAGTTGTGATAGCCTACCTAAGGAATTCTGTTGCTCAGGTTTCCAGGTGTCCAAACCTCATGTAATGTTAAACTATAGACATAAACAGTTTCTAGTCCTCCTCAGGAGACAATCCAAGGGATGATTTCTTCAAGTTGCTGCCTGTCAGAAATGTCACTAATCCACAACATTTTCCAGCTTTCCTCTCCTACTCCTGGCCAATTGCATTAGCTGGGGTAGATGTTCAGACCCAAACACAGAACACTCCTGGCAAGTTTTCTTCAGTAGAATAAGCACTTTCCGAGGAGCCAGGAAACCTGGGTTCCAGAGCTGCTGTGTACTCTTGGTCAGCTGAGTTTGACTCTTTCTGAATTTCAGTTTTCCTACCATGGAGGACAAGGGGGAAGTCCTATCTTATGAGGCTCCCAGGGTTTCTATGAAGATCAGATGAAACAATATCTGGAAAAACCCTGGGTTCAGTAGAAGCCTCAGTGAATGAAAAATGTTAGTCAGAGCTGAAGATAAAAAAGCATGGGAATTTTACCTTTTTGCTATAAGTCACTGAGGGCTCCAAAATGCTGCAAGACTGTGGACTGAAAGTTTTATTTGGCTAGAAAGAACCCGAGGACAACTGATTGTTCCATTACTTCAGTCATGTCTGACTCTTCATCCTATTTGGGGTTTTCTTGGCAAAGATACTGAAGTGGTATGTGTGCCTTTTCCTTCAGCAGCTCATTTTACAGATGAGGAAACTGAGGCAAATAGGATTGAAGTTTCTTCTCAGGGTCACCCAACTAGTCAGTGTTTATTATTACAGAGTTATTTGAACTCTAGGCCCATAACTCTAATCTCTAGCCCTGGGACAACTCATAAGGAGTAACTGGTTAACACCTTATTATCAGTCTTCCTTATAGCTCCAGAAGGGAAGGAAGGGTCTGACAGTGACATCTTGACCAGCAGGCCATAGCGCAGAAAGTTTAAAATGACTCCTCCACTGGAAAAAGAAGAGGAAAACTGAGGCCCAGGGAAGGCAAGTGACTAGTGCAGCCTAGTGGCCAGATACCTATCCCAATAATGTTAGATTTAGTATATGGACAAGTGAGTATTAGGGCAGCTAGATAGTACCATAGGGCACAAAGTGCCTGGAAGATTAAATTCGAGAAGACTCATTTTCCTGAATTCAAATCTGGCCTCAGACATTTATTATCTGTGCAATCCTGGGCAAGTCACTTAATCTCAATTGCCTCAGTTTCCTTGGGTATAAATGAGCTGGAAAAGGAAATGGCAAACTACTCTAGTATCTTTATCAAGAAAATCCAAATGATATGTAGGGAAGGGGGGTTACCCATATTAAGACTGGAAGGGAAATCTTAGTTGAGTAATTAAAAGTATCTCAGGCTGGGAAAATAAAGTCTTAGATTAATCAAATTGAGAGCAAGCAGGATTGACAGAGAATAGATGCTGGGACATTGTCTCAGAAAAAGCTCTCACAGCACAGGTCAATCCCAGGAGCTTCAACAATGGAATAGGCAAGCTTGAAGCAACACTCAAAAGTTTTTTTTTTCTGGAAGAGTTAAAGTTACTGTCAGAATGTTGAAGTTAAATTCCACCTTCTGACAGTCACCAGAAAGAAGTTCTTTCCATTTTCTGGGGAAATTTTCTGAATTGGAGTTTGCAGTCACAAGAATGTTTTCTGCCTGAACAGCAGGGAATGCATAGGAATCTAAAGTTAAACAGGATGGCAGATGAGCTCTCTCTGGGTTTGGGTCACTTTGTTGAATAGGTCCAAAGAAGAATGGAGGCTCTTCAGGCCTTGGTATGTATGGTCTTTATAATCCAAGTGGAAGGCATAATATAATTTGACCAGAAGAATATGTAATAGAAAGCCTTGTGGAAAAAAATAAGATAAAGTAGATTGAAGCCAATTTTTTTTTTAGATTATTGATTTCCAGACTAAGGTTTTCATTGTTGTTACTAAGTCATGTCCAACTCTTGGCAAAAGTACTGGAGTGGTTTGCCATTTCCTTCTCCAAATCATTTTATAGATGAGGAAACTGAGGCAGATTGGGACTTCTTCAAGGTCATACAATTAGTAAATGTCTAAGGCCAGATTTGAAAGATGAGTCTTCCTGAATTCAGGTGGAGCAGGCTCTCCACTGTATCTCCTAGCTTCTCTTAGACTAAAATATCTGGGCCTTATTTGGTAATCAAGGAAAAGTTAAGTGAATTGGAAAGAGAGTCCAAAGCTTTCAGCACAAGTCTTGGCCCTGCCACCTAGACCTAGGCAGGCAAGACATTTTACTTTTGGTATCATTTTTCTCCATCTGTTTAAAATAAAGGATTTTTATGAGATGATCTCTGAGGTCTCTTTCAGTTCTGAATCTATGATTCTGAATTTAGAAGTCACTGGAGGTTTTTGAGCAGAGAAATGACATGATCAGAGTCATATTTTAGGAAAATTAATGTCAAGGGTGTCCAAGAAGAACTACCCAGAGGAGAGACTTACTGTAGAGAGAACATTAATGAGGTAATTATACCAGTTTAAGCAAAAGGGAAGGAGGATATGGAAAAGGTTGGTATTTTTGGAAATGAAAGAAAGGACAGATTTAAGAAATATTGCAGAAATTTCTATGGGATTTAAAGACTGGTTGGATATGGGAAAGTAGAGAAAGGAGTTTTGAGTTGTGAGGGAGAGATCACAAGAACACTGGTACAGACTAGTGGAAAGAGCCCTGGACTGAGAGTTTTCTTAAACAAATTATTTATTCTTTCTGAGATATGCATACACATATAAGTATATACATATAGATATATATATATATACACCATACATATATATGTATATATATATATCATACATACTTAAAGCACAATATAAAAATATTTTTTCAAGTTATACAATGGTATATGACTAGCATGATACCAGGCAGAAAATATGAACTCAAATTTAAGAATTGAATTAAATATCAGTGATCATTGGTTGGCCATAATCAATCAGGGAGCATTTATTAAGTATCCACAATGTGCAAAACACTGAATGTATATAGACTAAAGTGATATAGTGCCTGTCTTAAATGTATGTGGGGGCTTTATACTTCATTAGACCCTTTGGGTAGCAGAAGAAATGAAGACTGAAGGATTATCACATTCCAGCTAAAGCAAAGCACCGTTCTTACCTTTGAGGAACTTATGAGAGTAAGTAAAATAAAAGCTTACCTGTATGGATGTGCTACTGTGCTAATTTCAAGACTAATTTTATTGGTGTAGGAGCAACATTACAAAACATAACTCTTTTCTGACTTAGGAGAAAGGCTTCATGAGTTTCTATGGATGAAAAATATGAATCACCTAGCAACCAGCTCTGATAATGAACCTCTCTGAACTTAGCTCATCAGGTCTTCAACATGTATAGCTATTGGGCCCAATTAATCTGTCCTATATGGAAAGAACAGCCAAATCTTGCCTTTTTGACAAGAAAGTAATTAATGAAAACAGGTTCACCTTTCTGTCACAATGAAGCTTCCAGATAGGGTGTAAGTAGAGCATAGATTTGACAAAAAAAAAAAAAAAAAAAAAAAAAAAAAGATAAAACAGTTAAATAAATTTGTGGGACAATAATAAAAGGATATGCTAGAAGATGGCTTGCAGGGAAAAGGACCTGAATTCGATCTTGAAGATGAATTGGCTGTGACTAATAATAGCTCACATTTGATAGTCATTTCAAGTCAGACTTGGACTCAACTCCTGGCCCTGGGTCACTAGAGGGCTAGACTGAGGAAACATGGAGCAATGTCAACTGGTAATTTTGCCAAACCACACAGGAAAATAAAAGCCAAGTCTGGACTGATGTGTAAACAATCATTTCTGCAGTATGACTTGAGGAGCCCAAAAGATGTGATTGGCTCAGAAATATCTCCCCAAGCCTGACTCAGAAATTTTCATCACTAGAATCATTCTGGAGTTAAAAGATTATCTCCAGTAGGTCTTGAAGCAAACAGTTTATCAATTAAATGGACATATCCAGAATGGTTTTAGAAACTATAAAACAGCATATAAAGTTTAATTCAATACAAAATTCATAAAGTATATAAATTTATGTGTAATGAATAATATACAATACTACATAATTAATTATTAATAAATTGATATTACTTTCTAGCATTAGAATCGTATGAACAGTTTTAAATGCTCTATGAACTCAATTTGAGAACTGAGTTGAATTAAATGTCTGTAAACAGCAGTTAATAGATCAAACAATAAGCACTGATTAAGCACCTACAATGTATCCATCACTAGGACAAAAATGAAACAGTCCCTGTTTTCAAGGTACTTACAATCTGATGAGAAAGATAACACATGCATCTATAAGTATGCTCAAATGATTCAAGATGATGTATCTAATACCCATTGAATTAATCTTCATAGAGAGCAAGATCTTTACAGAACCTGACCAAGGAAGGACTAAAAAAGAGATAGACTTGGACTGTGGAGCACTAAGTATGTGCAGGTATGTTCCCTTGTGAACCAGCAGTGGAAGCAAAACTACTGGGGGGAGGAAAGGAGAAGGATTAGCTGATCAGGTCTTGTACCTGTGTAGCCATTGGGCCCAATTAATCTGTCCTATAAGGAAAAGAACAGCCAAATCTTGCCTTTTTGTCAAGAAAGTGATTAATGAAACCAGGTTCATCTTTTTGTCACAATGAAGCTTCCAGATAGGGTGTAAGTAGAGCATAGATTAAAAAAAAAAAAAAAAAGAAAAGAAAAGAAAAGAAAAGATAAAAGGGTAAAATAAATTCATGGGATAATAATAAAAGGATATGCTAGAACATGGCTATTCCATTTTCTTTCCCATCTCACTCTGCCCCCAAATAACTCCCTCTCTTTCAGAAACAGAGGGGAAACTGAAAAGAGGTTTCTAAATATTTTCACTCAAATAGTGGGATGAAATCAGTCTTCCTGCACTGAGGGAGGGCAGGCCTCCTAACACTCTATTGGTAGAGATATAAATTGGTTCAACAATTTGGGGAAGCAATTTAGAATTTTGATGAAAAAACATTTTTATTTTCATACATTTGACCCAGAGATTCCACTACTCCAAATATACCCCAAGAAGGTCAAAGAGTTAAACAAGTTTGCATCTATACAAATATATACATATAACTATATATATAAATACAAGTACTTTTTATGGTAGCAAAGAATTGGAATTAAAGTAGGTATTCATCAACTGAAAAATGGCTAAATAAGTTGTGGCCTATAAACATAACAGAATGCTCTCTTGTTGTAAGAAATGACAAATATGAAGAAATCAGAGAAGCACAGAGAGATATATGAACTATTAAGTAGGGGAAAATAATTAGTAGCAAGAAAACAATATGCTCAATAACTACAATGCAAACAGAAGAACAACCATCCACCAAGTGTTCTAACTGAATAATGTATAATTATGATGTATAAATTTAGCTTTGAAGAACATTGGAGAATATGCACCTTCCTCCCTTCCGTGGAAAGGTAGGAGTCTATATGTGTGACATATTGCATACACTATCAGATGTGATCAGTGTTCTGTTTATTTTTATAGAAGTGCTTTTTTTTCTTTTAAAATATTTATTACAAGATATGGCTTGTTGAGAGGAACAATATATTAATTAAACCAATTAACAAACACTAACTATATATGCCAGGCACTATACTAAATGATGAGGATATAAAGTAAGGCAAAAAAAAAAAAAAAAACCCCACAGTCCTTGACCTTGAGTTAACTTCATAATAGAAGAAATAATATCTAGATCTATGTAGTTCAGTGGATAGAGAATTGGGATTGGAATCAGAAGACTCATCTTATTTCAAATTTGGCCACAGATCCTTATCAGCTTTGTGAGCCTGGGCAAGAAATTTAATCCTATTTGCCTCAGTTTCCTCATTTGTAAAGTGAACTGGAGAAAGAAATGGCAAACCACTCCAATATCTTTGCCATGAAGACCCCAAATGGGGTCATGGAAAGTTGGACATGACTGAAAAAATGATTTAACAAAAATAAAGAGGTATATGCAAGGTATATCCAGAATAAATGGAAGAACATTTTAGAGAAGAAGGCTCCAATAGCTGAATGTGATAGAAAAATAAGACATATTTTTTTTTTTAAAAAAAGGAAAGAAATCAAAACCTTCCAAAAGGAAGCTATGTCCCCTTTGTTTTACTCTATTTCAGACACTGTTTATGATCCTACTTAGGTACCATTGCCAATAATTAAGTTAATACCCTGTCACTTACATTTTACTAGTTCTGCTCTAGAGAAATTTTTCCTTTACTCCATACCTGGAAACCTATGGGTCTTAAGTGGGTCTTAAGTAGAGATGCCTCAATGACTGTTAAACAACCCACTTTCTGACAGCACTGGGAGCACTTTTGTTTAATCTGACTTCTTTACATTTTCTCCATCTTTTTTTCCTAACTCTACATTAATAAATCAAGTACTAACTATATGATGTGCTATTTCTGAGATAAAATACTTATACTGAAAATTTAACAATCAGTTTTTCCCAGTGGGTCTGAGCCGGTTCCAGCACATTCCCAAAAAGGTTTCCAAGTTCCCAAATTAGTATTATAATTATTCTGGCTATCCTTCCAAATAACATGTATGTAATCTATTGTATGTTTTGAAAAGAAGGAATTGAATAGACTCTTTACTACCTCCTGTCCGAAACACCTGCTTAAATTCCCTCTATCCTAAGGCGCAGCAAAGGCAAAGCCCTTTCCTTGGCTGATGCTGATACTTCTCCTTCTTGACTTCCTGTACATAGGCTTGTGCTCAGTTTCATGCCTGGATTTTTATTTTCTTGTATTTCTTCCTAATTGCTTCACATTATTCAATCTTGTTTCCCTTTTAAAAGGGGAGTCATATGTAGGCAGGAGAATGTTGGTGGGAGTATTGAAATGAGAGCCAGGAGACCTCACTGTGGAGCCTTGAATAAGACGTTTTATCTCTTTTCTAACTTTAACATTCTAAGACTCTTTAAACAACTCCTTTAATCCTTCTCTTCCTTTGTTGACTATTTGTTAAGCATTCAACTAACACTTGTCAAACTGAATTACACTCTTATATTACGTAAATCAATAAATCACTTTATCTTTCCTCACTAAGAAATCTCCCAGCAAATGACCATGTTCCTTGTGGATATTCAATATGAACTTGCTGACTGGTTAGCAGACAATTCATTACCTTAAAGTCTGAATTAGGACTTGGAAATAGTAAGACAGGAAAGGATGTCTGGGGAGAACTTCATCCAGAATCTTCCCCATTTTTTGATTATTCATTAAAATGTCATTTGTCAAACTCTTTCCCATATACCCCAGAAATACTGAGTGTTTTATTTCATGAGGTCATAAAGTCTCAGCCAAAGAGATCTCAGGTTCCAGTCAAAGACTCACCATGAATTTGGTTAGGTTCTACCCCTCTCTCCTTCCCTCAACAGGCTTGGCAAAAGTCTAACTAGAATCATTTTTTAAATGATTTTTGAGAGAATTTTGGAAGAATGAAGATAAGCATTTCCTTTACCTCAATACAGAGCAGTCATTTAGCAGTGTTTATTAAGCTCTGAGTGTCTAGAGCACAGGCAACTCAGTGGGGAATGAATAGAGTGCCAGGCACAGAATCAGGAAGACTTTCTTGAGTTCAAATCCTCATCAGTTTCCTCAGCTGTAAAATGAATTGGAAAAAGAAATGGCAAAACACTCCAGTATCTTTGCCAAGAAAACCCCAAATGGTGTTGGACATAACTGAAAAATGACTGAACATCTAGGATATAGACTACTCCAAACATTTAATCTTCCCAGTACCCCTAAGTCTGAATCTAGTTCAAAATCAGAAATAGCAGTTGCCATCATCAACAATGAAAACTTATTGGTTCTCCCACTAGCAAACTGTAGCTTAATGATTGAAAGAGTGTGTTTCTCAGTCAAGAAGTAGTACTTATTGTATGGAACTTACTCTTGAAAAGCATGATTCCAGAGAATTGCTAGTGAAAAATCTACCTAACTCCTGATAAAGAGGTGATGGACTGAGGATGCAATTTGAGACATATATTTTGATAGTATAGCCAATTTGGGCATTTGTTTTATTTGAATGGTGTATTAATTTAAAACTTATTTTTAATTTTACAGGGGCTGAGGGTAGAGGATAGAAGCTGTTTTTGCTCATTAATTTTTTAAAAAATAATGTTGAAGAAACAAATAATAGCTGTGGTGTTATCACTGTGAAGTTTGTAGTGTTTCTCCTCGATGTGATTCTAATTTCTCTGTATTGACTGTTTTTCCATTTCTTTTGATTATCTTACCATAGAGCTATTGGCACCCCAAGTTCTCTATGGCTTAGATCTCTCAGATAGAAACAAGACAGTTCCTTTAAAAAAATTAAATTTATGTCTATTATTTTTGCATCACTTTCATTTTCTTCTCCCTCCTTCCCTTCCTTAGAGAGTCATCCATTGTAATAAAGAATAAGTAGAATAAAAAAGAAAGGGGAAAAGGAAAATAATTTATCAAAATTAGCTAATACATCATCCAGGATTAACAATATATACGGTGATCTCCCACCTTTGCAAAGAAGAAGGAAAGGTATATTTTCTTTTTGGGAGGGGAGGAAGGGAACATGCATTTATTAAGTAGCTACTATGTACCAGGCAATTTGCCAAGCACTTTGTAAATATCTTATTTTATCTTTATCATAACTCTGGAAGATAAATACCATTTTACAGTTGAGGAAACTGAGGCAGATAGTGGTTAAGTGATTTATCCAAGGTATTATCTAAGAATCAATATGAATTCAGGTCTTGCTGAATCTAGGCTCAGCCCTTTATCCACTACACCATATAGCTGTCTTAGAGCCAAACTTGGTCATTATCCTTACACAGTGTTCATTTTGCTATTTAAAATAGTTCTGTTCATTTGTATTGCTTTAATCATTCTATATATTATTTTCTTGCTTCTGCTTTATTTGCTTTGTATCAACTTGTATAAATCTTCTTGTGCTTCTCTATATTCTTCATGTTTATTATGTCTTACAGGATAGTAAGCATCCGAATTCAGTATTGTCAGAACACATCCACCCTAGCACAAAAGCCCAGCAACCTCAGAAGTGAAATAAGGCAGCTATTTCTTCAACCAGTCAGCCATCATCCAATGTCCATCCACAATGGGCTGGGACAGGATGTAATATTTGAAACTGGGAACTTTCCAGAATGTGCTTGGGATTTTTTCCAGGTTCCTTAGCTCTGCTCCTCTAGTTCCCTCTGTCATCCCCTACTCTCCACCTCTCAATATATTCCCCATTCTCCAAAATCACCTTCTCTGGGAAGTTCCTAATGAATGACTCATACTCGTTCCTCCCTTCTCTAACTGCATTAAAATTTATTGTCTGCATGGCATAATTATCATTGTACTACTAATATATGTATTCAAATTAGTTTTTTCATATAGTTTAACACCATAAATGCTCTTCTGGATTGTAAATAGGCCATACTTCAAGACACTTATGTCTTTGAAAATAAAATATCTTTGAAAAGAAATAAAGATACAAATAGATACTAAAAAACACCATTACCTATTGACAGAGCTAAAATTTCATATGAATAAGGCATTGTGTAAAAATATAATTTGTATTCAGGACTGTTCTGGTCTTGAATTATTTCATAGATCTTAGGAACAGAGATCTCAATCCTTGTATTGTACAGGTAAGGGAACTGAAGTCAAAGAGCTGAGATGAGATTTGAACTCAGGTCCTGTGATTCCCAGTTCATCATTCTATACCTCTCATTTCTCTAGCACTTTAAAGCTTATAAAAACTTTTCTCTCAATGACCTTCTGAGGTAGGTACTACAAATATTATGATTCCCAATTTACAGATTATGAAACTGAGGCTCAGACATTATCTTTCTTATGATCACATATGTAGCTAGTAAATATGTCAGAACTGGGATTTGAACCCAGTTCTTTTGAAGCCCTATGCATTGTTCTACCCACAATACCACATGGTATTTCAGTAATGAATTGGAATGTGTATATGCTCTGGAAGCAGCTAGGTGGTGCTATGATGCATAGAGTGTCCTGTCTAGAGTTAGATTTATCTTCCTGAGTTGAAATATCACACTTATTAACTGGATAGTCACTTAATCATGTTTGCCTCAGTTTCCTTATCTGTAAAATGAGCTGGAGAAGGAAATATTTTGATTAATAACATAATTAGAATTCTTTTTTACAATATGTTGTATGGGAAATATGGATCTAAATTAATTTTTATGGCACTGTTAATTAATTTCCCCAGTTGAAAAATTAAATCATGAGTTATTTGAATGATAATTGAATAATGATTTGTTTTTAGTAGTGGCTTTTCAAACCCTCTTCTCACATAGGTTTTTCCCTTCTGGATTTTCCCTTCTGTTCCATTGATCTGCTTCTTAAAAAAAAAAAAATCAGCATAATATCCCCTTTATATAGAGATTGAGTCTTCAATTCCTTGTAAGCACCAGTGCACCCAGATGGGCTGGCAGGCATAGAACAGGGGAAATCAAAGGTTGTCTGACCTTTCTGTTTTATATCTTGTCACAAGAAGGTGTTGATTAACTTCATTAAAATGTCTGACATGTTGTGCGAGTGAATTCTTCTCTCTGGCTAGATGACAGCATCATGATTTTTTCCTTCAGCACCAGGATCTCAGGGGACACAAACATGTCAACTCAAAGTGTTCTTCCCCATAGAGTGCAGGTGTGTGAACAGCCCTTTTCTGAGAAGATAATTTGTTAATTAATTGAAATTTAAACACTGGGTGGGTGGCAAGAATGGTGATTTTTTTTTTTTTAGAAACTTACCTAAGTGGAATTAAATAATTGAGAGCACAGCCAGACCTAATGGAGAAAGAGAAGGGAATTTCGTTTTCTTTTCTAAACAAATGCTCATTCGTTTGGAAATCTTGGTTAGTAGCCAGCAGTCTACCTTGAAGCAAGTGAAACTACAGACTTTCTCATTTTACTGTTTGCCAGTAGATAGAATAATACATTCTTTCCCCTAACTCAGAAACATCTGTTGCCTAACACACTACCAACATCAGCAGAAAAGGAGGCAGAGTAGGGTGGAGGATATAAATATGTACCACATGATTAGAAAACTGCAAAGTACCCAGCTAGGTTCTTATCTCTCATAAAAAAGTCAACATTTTGGAGGACATATGGTAAATCAGACAAGAATATGAAGAAATATTAGGGTGAGGATAATGGGCAAAGGAGACTTTGCTCTGCCCAATTTAAAATCTATGTAAAGAGGACATTATGTTGATTGATAATTTTTTTCTAAGAAGCAGGTCAATGGAACAGAAGGGAAAATTCAGAGATAGATATTAAAGCCTATATGAGAAAAGGGTTTTAAATAAAAAACAAATCATTGTTCAATAATCGTCCAAATAAATTAATTTTTTAATTGCTGGGGAAATAGGTTAACAATACCATAAAAATTAATCTACACCCATTTTCCCCATACACAATATAGTAAAATAAAACCTTAATTAGGTTAATAGTAAAAATATTTCAGATTCAATTTATTTCAATTGAAGAGAAAAGAAACTTTTTTTGTATCTTTTGAGCAAGTAGAATAAACTATTAGAGACAATTAATGGATTTAACCACTTTCAAATGAAAATATTTTGCATGGCAAAAGCACCATCTGCAAAATCAGAAGTAAACAAACTTAATGGGGGAAATCTCTGCAGTTCATACAGCTATCTGACTGGTTTTTAAAATCTCACATCTAGAATTTACAAGAGAGCATGACTGAAATATCCAGACCAGGTTTAGAAATGGAGAAGAGAGCTCAAGGTTGAGCCCTAGGACATATATTAAAAAATATCTGTAAGAAACACATGAGAACTTAGGACTAGAACTTAATCATACTAATAACTGTTAAAAAATAAAATAAAACAAAAAACAATAATAAAAATGAACAAGCAAAGGAGAAATATCCCAATCATAGAAAGTTACAATGGGGATAGGGGAAATGAGAGTTCATATTGAAAGAAAGATACTTGAGCTAAAAAATAAATAAATAAATAAATAACAAAAAAAACCCACTCATTTTTCAATATGTTTGTTGTTTTGATGAGAAATGTCAAATGATTCTATGAACAAAAAGATTTTTAGGTGAAATTAAAAAGGACTTTAAAGATCAAGTAAGAGTGATCAAAAAAATTAGGGGAAAATGTAAAAGCAATCCAAGAAAATCAAGAAAATTATGAAAAGAAAACAAATCAACCTTAAATAGAGAAACAAAAACTTAAAGAAAAAAATAATTCCCTGAAAACAAGAACTGCGCAACACAAAGCTAATGATGTTCCAAGATACTAAGAGAAACTAAAACAAAAATCAAAATAATGAAAAAAATTAAAGAAAATGTGAAATATTTTATCAGAAAATAACTGATCTGAAAAGTAGACCAAGGAGAAATATGAGAAAAGTTGGATTGCTTGAAAATTATGATTAAAAAAAAAAGAATCTTGATACAGTATTACAAGAAATTATCAAGGAAAATTTCCCCAAAGTCCTAGAACAAGAAGGCAAGGCAGAATAAAAAAAAAATTCACTGATCGCCACTTTAAAAAGATCCTAAGAGGAAAATTTACAGGAATATCATAGCCAAGTTTCAAAGTTCCCAACTTATGAAGAAAATAATGGAAGTAACAAGATAAAAAACAATTTAACTATCAATTAATTAGAATTGCATAAGACCTATTAGCTACTTTGTTGAACAATGTTAAAGGTCTTAGAATGTATATTTCATAGAGCAAAATAGTTGAGCTCACAACAGTAAGATAACTTACTGAGTAACATAAAGTATAATCTTGAATGGGGGGGGAAAGTGAATTAACAAGCTGAAAGGCTTTCAGATATTTGTGACAAAAACAGCAGAACTTAAAGGAAAATTCAACATATAATATCCAGGAGAAACAGTAAGGGTCTCAATAAGGTCATTTACATAAATACACACATATAATTTCTTTTATAACTGTCATTTTTATCTTGACAGTTTGAAAAAAAAGGCTTGGACTGAGCTGAGTACGATGGAGTGATTTTATATATGTATAATGTAGGAAGAGATAGAAAGGAGGAATTATCATACAAATGAAGCAAAAAAGGAAAAATATATACAAAAGAAGATAATGAGTAGAAGGTGGGCAGTACTGAAACCTTACTCTCATTGGGAATGTATTAAAGAGGGAACAACCGATAAATATAGATGTATATATAAATACATATGTATAAAAGTCTTCTTAAATCAGAAATTTCTAAATTCAGAAAAAAATTAGAGGTCAAGGAGATAGAGTTGGAGGAGAAGCTAAGGAAAGTATTCTTAGAAGGCTGAATAGATTGGTATCACAAAGAAGTAAAGCAGGGGAGTGAAGAGGTATAGAAATAGGGTGAGAAAAACAGAGAGGGAAAATAGGAAGGAAGAAAATATACAAGTAATTATAGAGTAGAATGTGAATGGGATGAACTGTTCCATGTATAATTATTAATATAAAACACTTTTTATACAAAGTTATATCTAAATAATTAAATTAATTGTTCATGGATGGTAAAGTCAGTAGAATATAATAATAGAATATATTATATAACAATACATATTATATATTAATTATTATATAATTATATTTTATAATATATAACAAATAACAATTTTATCTAACCTATTTACATAATGCCATCCCAATTAAATTATTAAAAATTATTTTAATGGGTTAGAAAAAAAATAACAAAGTTCAACTAAAAGAACAAAATATCAGGAACTGGGGGTGATGGGGGTGGGAAGGGAAAATGTAAAGGAAACAGATTCAGTAGTATCAGATTGTAAACCATATTATAGGGTGAGAGTCTTGTTGAAGGTTAAAATGAATAATTTTGTTTATTTTTAATTAAAATTCTGTTGCATAAATAAAATCCATACATCCAGTAATAGAAGGAATACAGAAAAAAATATGTGTGCTTATGAGTAGGTTTATAGACAATCTCTCAGAAAAAAATATGAATAGGTTGGAATATTAGTGCGATATAGGAAATAATCATCTGGTTGACTTAGATAAATATGAAAAAAGATGTTATTCACATCCAGAGAAATAGAAACCAAATAGAAAAAGCATAGTACAATCTTACACATATGAGTATGTGTATATTTATAGATATCAAAATATATGTATACATATATGTAGATGTGTGCATGTGCACTTATACACACACACATATATGTACATGTTTGTGTCTGTGTCTAATTGCAGCTTTCTTTGGTTAGAGGGGGAAAAATAAAGTGAAAAGTACACAGCAGAGAACAAAAGAAAACCACAAGAAAGCAAAGAAAAGTTGGACAGCTATAGAAACATTGTATCATGTTTATTATATAGGTTTCCTTGAAACAGAAATTTATGGCTTTATCTTAAACCCCTCTTATGTTCTGTTGCATACATGACAATTTTTTTCTTTTCTTATTTTCTATTTAAGTTTACATAAAATTTAAAACCTTTTAAAAAGTTATTTGTTGCTGCCTCCTCATTCCCATCCCTCATGAGAGGGGGAGAAAATAGATTCCTGTTGCTTTTTTTAAAAATGGAATTGTGCAGGACGATTTCAGAAAGACCTGGAGAGACTTACATGAACTGATGCTGAGTGAAATGAGCAGGACCAGGAGATCATTATATACTTCAACAACAATATTATATGATGATCAATTCTGATGGACGTGGCCCTCTTCAACAATGAGATGAACCAAATCAGTTCCAATAGAGCAATAATGAACTGAACCAGCTATACCCAGTGAAAGAACTCTGGGAGATGACTATGAACTTTTACATAGAATTCCCAATCCCTCTATTTTTGTCCGCCTGCATTTGGGATTTCCTTCACAGGCTAATTGTACACTATTTCAAAGTCCGATTTTTTTTGTACAGCAAAATAAGTTTGAACATGTATACATATATTGTATTTAATTTATACTTTAACATATTTAACATGTAACCTGCCATCTGGGGGAAGGGGGGGGAAGGAGGGGAAAAGTTGGAACAAAAGGTTTTACAATTGTCAATGCTGAAAAATTACCTATGCATAAATTTTTTGTAAAAATTAATTTAATTAAATAATTAATTAAAATTTTAAAAATAGAATTGTGAATGTTTGTAACATTGAAACATCAGTAAAGCTGAAAGGGACCCCCCCCCAAAAAAGGGGAAAAGGCTTTCTTATATAATATTTTTCATAAATCTTTATTTGAAATAGAAAAAGTGCTTTAAAAAAACCCAAATAAATAACTTCTATGTCAAATAATTAAATAATTACTGAATAAAATTTCAATGAAACATTAGTATTAAAATATCAATATAATAAAATGCTTAGAAATATGAATTTTATAATAAATAATAATTTATAATAAATGCTTATCAAATATATGCTATGTACAAGACACAATATAGCAGACCCTGAGAATATAGAGACAAGAATTAAACTGCACCTACCTTCTAGGAGTTTATATTCTACTTCTAGATGAAGAAATATAATTTGAAAGATATGTAAAATGATGGAAAGGGAGTATAATGGAATTAGACAATTGATAATGACAAATCTTAACAAGTCCACAGAGTTAAAAGGGATCAGAAGGGGAGGCAAAACTATTTGTTAAAGGCCACACTCTTCAATGCTGAGTAATCCTTCTCTCACATTCCCCCCCAAAACAATAGACTACAAGGCAGTCTAGACACACTTTCCAGAACCACTTCCAGGTTGCTCCTTTGCCATCATATTGAGCAACACCTCTTCCTTTGAGGTTCACTCCATCTATTTCTATCACCCCAGACCAACTTCTTTTTGTAGTCATCTGCCAAACTCTAGTCCCTTTTCTCTCTGTTTTCTAAAAGTGATTGCTTATGTCTTTCTCTTCATCATAATAACTTGTAATAATTCAAATTAAACTTTAAAGTGAATCCTTTTTTTATTTCTGAGAGTCTGGTTATTAAGCATTTATCAAAACACTTCTATGTTGTGCTATAAACTTTGCTTTAGCTCAGCAGGAATAAAATAGAAGGTTCAGTGAATAAAATCATCACCAGATTAGAAGCCTTCTGATTAGAGGCTATTAAAAATAGCAACAATAAATGGCATTTATATAATGCTTTAAGGTTTTCAAAGTGCTTTACATTTGTTATTTCATTTCAGCTTCATAACACTGGTCTCCTTCAAGCTCTGGCTTCCCCCAGAACTTACAGATAATGAAGGCCTGCAGGAAGCCATGTTTAATAATTCCTCCCTGGGCTGCTGCACGCTAGACTTTTCTCTACTATACCTCAGATCTTTATCATAAAACCTCTTCATCCCTCTATTTGGATCTTCCTCCCAGAAGGAGAATATCCAGGCTATCCATATCTTCGTTCGTTTCCAGGATACACTCTTAATTTTTCCTTAGGAAGGAAGGAGAAAATTTGGAGCTATAAATTTAAACATAAATGTTTTTTTTTTTTTTTTTTTTTAAGAAACAGGGTTATTGTTGTTGAGTCATATCCTACTCTTTGTGACCCCATTTGGGATTTTCTTTGCTCAGATACTGGAGTGGTATGCCATTTCCTCCTTCAGCTCATTGTATAGAGGAGGAACTGAGGCAAACAGGATTGAGTAATTTGCCCGGAGCCATCTGTTTGAGATGAGGAAGATTAGTCTTCCTAATGCCAGGTCCATTGTGTCATCTAGTTGCATCAATATAAAGGTACATGTAGAAAAAAACACTGCTTTCATAAGTCAGTCTTTCATGCCATATTTATTTTTTACAGCATTATGTCCTCAAGTGTAACAGAAATATCTTAAATTAAAAATAATAAAATATAAAATTATATACAATTTTAAAATAATAATATATAATATGATATACAAATTTTTTAAATGCACATTTAAAAAAAGTATCTACATAATGGAGAGGAAATGGAAAGAAAACTAGAATTTATGCTATGAAAGGAATAGCTAAAAAACATGATGAAATTTATTTATCCTGAGGAAAAAAAGAAGATAAGGCCTAATGGAAATGTTATAGTTGTTTTAAGGGATTAATCCTGACCAGTTTGTCCTCAAAGGGAAGAACCAGAAGCAATGGAAAGAAGTTTGCAGAGTAGATTTGAGATTGATGTAGGAAATATTTCCTTGCAGTTAGAACTATCCAAAGCTGAACAGGCTGGCTGCTTTCTCATGGAAGTCTTTCAGCAAAAGATAGATGGCCCCTTGCCCTATTGTAGAAAGTGAACCAACAATCTCTAAGAGTCTATGATTCTGAGAAGTATCAAGAGCCAGCTCCAATGAAGAGAAACCTGTCACCATTATTGCTCCATTGTCTCTCTTTGATCTTGGCCTTAAGTAAGCCCCTCCTTGCCACATCTTCATAATTTCACTTCCAGTAAAACCTTGAAACCCTTATCTTGAAACCCAGCCCAAGGTCCTTCACTACTCAAAGCATTGTGGCAAAAGGCAGGTATGGAATAAAGGGGATTGTTCATAGAATAACAAGAGTGATTCAATAATTCAATTTAAATAAACAAGATTTATTATCTACTGTGACTAAAGATGCAATGACAAAACACTCAAGGAAAATATATTCTTCTAGGTAGATACAGAATATACACAAATAGATAATTATAAAACATACAAAATAATTTCAAAAAGTTATTGTTTTCAATTGTGTCCAATGCTTTGCAATCCTTTAAGGGTTTTCTTGGCATAGATACTGGAGTGATTTAGCCATTTCATTCTCCAGCTCATTTTACAGATGAGGAAACTGAGGCAAAGAGGGTTAAGTGACTTGCCCAGAATCTCACAACTAATAAATATCTGAGACTGAATTTGAACTCAGATTTTCTTGACTCCAGGCCCAGTGCTCTGTTCTCTGTATCACCCAGCTGCTCCAGAAGAAGCAAGACTGAATATGTAGATTCAGGAGTCATCTGCATAGATATGATAGCTGAAGCCATGAGAATGGATGAGATTTCCATGGGAGAGAGTGTAGAAAGAGCAAGGTAAAAAGCTATGAACAAAATTTGGGGGGATATCCACAGTTAGCGAATGATGAGCTAGCAAAGGAGGACCAGAAGGAGTAGTGAGAAAAGAGAAAAAGCAAGAGATAGCTAGCAGTATTACAAAAATGAAGGGAAAGAGAGTTCAAGAGGAAAGGATGATTGAAAATTTTCAAAGCTGTAGAGAAGTGAAGAAGGAGGAGCCTTTTTTTCAAAGGTCCATTGGATTTAGTAATTAGGGGATCATTATTAACATTGCAGAGAATAATTTTATTGAGTAGTAGGGTTATGAATAAGATTGATAAGCATTGAGAAATGAGTAGGAGATGAGGAAATGTAGGCAACAAGTTTAGGCATTTTTTTTTTTTTTAAGGAATCTGTGAGTAAAAGAAAGAAAAGACAAAGGACACCACCTTGAGTGAATGGTAGAGTTTCATCAAGATTAGAGAGATCTAATTATGTTCAAAGGAAGTAGGAAATAAGCCAATGGATGGAGAAATGTTAAAGATGAAAGAGAGAGAGCAAATGATTGAGGACACATTGACAAGAGAGATCAGAGAGAATGGGATTAAAACAAAGCTGGAGTAAGGCAAAACTTCTGGATAAAGATCTGGGGCTGGTAGAATCAATCCATAGTGTGACCTAAGGCATGAGCAACCTAAGATTACATTGGCTTTATTGAGAGCCACACCAGCTATTGGCTCAGCCAATCTGCCTTTTACTAATATCTCCAGATCATTTTCACTCAACCATGGTCTAGGTCATGGTCATGGGCTTCTTTCATTCTCTACTAGTACCATTTTGTTAATCCAATAGAATAGGAAGAGAATAATAAGAAATATAATAATAATAAGAGTAGGCTCTCATAGAGCACTGTGACAAATATTATCTTGATTCATCCTTATAACAATCCTATAAAGTATGTGCTATGTTTATATCCATTTTACATTTAAGGAAATGGAGGCAAACAGATTAAAGTGACTTCCTCAGGACCATGTCACAAGGAAGTATCTCAGGCTTGGTTTGAATTCCTGCCTCCAGGTGCAGAGCTCCACTACTGTGTTACCAGCTGCTTCAATGTAGGGCTTGATATTTTTCTGTCTCAAATTTTATCTCTTATATTCTGCTCTTTGTTGTAGCCTAAAGAAATCTTTTTTTATCTTAGCTTTGTTAGTTAATGTATTAATTATCCCTCCAAATTTTGTGCCATTTATAAATCTAACTGGCATGTCTTCTATAACTTTGTCTAAGACATTGATATAAATTATAAGATATTATTTCTGTTTTTAAAGTTCATATTTTAAAAGCTTGGGATTCAATACATGTTCTATTTCCTGTGTTTGGGTCATTGAGAATCTTATTTTATGGTAACAAACAATTTTCAAAAAGAAAAGAATTTTAAAGAACTTCAGAAGAATGTTGTCTAGGAAATAGTGGTCATTCTGTAAATATTTGTTGTTGATTTTAATAAGGATAATATCTTCTTTGGAGACAAATTTCTTCCTCCAAATTCCCTGAACAAGTTTCCTATCTGAACTGGTCATCACTATCTTAAAACTTCTCATTCCCCTCTCCCCTCCTTTCTTCCCACATTGACCTTTTTGAGGAGCCACATCACCACAGCAACAACAATAGTTTAGAAGTGCATTCTGAAACAAAATGGGGGGGGGTCTGAGAACTACAATTTTGATCAATAGAAACTACAATAATAGTAGAACTAATTAATCCTAAACTATATTATGGAATGATAGTACCCAGAATGAGGGAGGCAAAATCCTAGTCAGACCTAGATCTGCCACCAATTAGCTAGGTGTCTATAATTGCTCAGTTTTATTTCTAAAATAAAGGTGTTGACTGCGTAATCTCTAAAGTGCAAAAAGTCATAGAAGTAGGAGAGGACAAGATACTCTCAAAGATGATAAGCAATAGTGATCTTGAATAATAATAATGAAATTGATCATAAAATTTATATCATTTATATGGCATTTTAAGATTAAAAAGTTCTTTATTTTGGTTGTCTCATTTGATCCTTTTAACAACCCTGTGAGATATGTGTTATTATTACCATCTCCATTTTACAAATGAGGAAACTAAGATTGAAAGGTAAAGTGATTTGCCTAGAATCACATAGATAGGTTAAGAAGAAGGGGGAACAATTGGAGAATTTTATCCAGAGAAGTAATGTAATTGAATTCATATTCTAGAGTTATTTTTTTTTTTTGTCAGCTATGGCAAGAATGGATTGGAGAGGTAAGATGCTGAAAGCAGGAAGATCAATTCTAAAATTTACAAAAGACTAACAAAGCCTGAAACTAGAGTAGTTGCTAAGGGAATGGAAAGGCTGAGAGCTGTAAGAGATGTTGTAAAGGTAGAATCAATGGTACTTGACAGCTAAGAGAAAATGGATGGAGAGAAGATGAATAAGACTCAGAACTGGATAACCGGTAATGGCAAATGAAGCTATCATAAAGAAAGGTGATGAATGTTTCGGCTAACTTGGCTGCAATAGAATGAAGATAATGAGTTTAATTTTAGACTAACTGAAGTTGAGATGATTACATCTACATTACAGGTACATTACATCTATCTTACAGGTAGGATCACATGCTCACTTCCCTATGTTAGAGGTGGAAGGGACATCAGCAGCCATAAAGTCTGTCCCTCAGCTAGCCACAGATCCCTTTGACAAGACCTCCAATAAAAGATTAGATAGCCTTTCAGTCTTTGCTTGGAGAGGACTTCTTGGTGAGGACAAGCCTACTAATGTCCAAGGCAGCCCATTTTTGATAACTCTGATGGAAAAGAAGAGAATAAACATTTACATAACACCTACTGTGTGCCAGGTGCTATGCCAAGTGCTTTTTACAAATATTATTTAATCCTCACAACAACCTTACAGGTGCTATTATGATCCCCAATTTTACAGCTGAGGAAACTGAGGCAAACAGAAGTTAAGTGATTTGCCCAGAATCACATAGCTAATAAATATGTGAAGCTGGATTTGAATTGAAATCTTCCTGTCTCTAGACTCAGTGCTTTATTCACTGCATCACCAGCTGTCCCTAAGCCCAAATATAAGGAAATATATATTGTTCATATGTAATGTACAACAGGCAGTTGGCAATGCAGGACTAGAGATCAAGACTGGGAATGTAAGTCTGGAAATCATCTGCTCAGAGGTAATTAATGAAGCCTTGAGAGTCAAACATGGGAACTCAAAGGATTTTCTAGGATTTCATATAAGAAAATTGATGCTCAAAGTTGGCTTTCCGAAGGCCAAACTAGAAGGAAGATGAGATGATATTACCAATAAGTGATGGTTGGTCAGTTGCCCTTTATTCTTACACAAAATAGCATCTCTATGTTAGAGTTGAGTTACAGTCTGTCCAATTGTGGCTGATCAGACCAATTTGGTCCCAGAATGCTCTGCCACTGGTCAGACGCAAATAATTCATATTCATATTTGGGATGGACTCTCTAATTTTGCATGTCTCATATATCTTCTGAGCTAATTCATTTCTGCTTTGCTCATAGAGAGCAGCACCTTCTCTGATGAGGGCACACCAAGCTGAGCAGTCCTGTGCAAATGCCTCTCATGTCATGCGAGCAATCATAAAGTTCTTAAGAGAAATCTTGAAAATATCCTTGCACTGCTTTTTTCTGACCACCACATGAGTGCTTGCCCTGTGTGAGTTCTTTATGAAATAGTCTTTTTGCCAAGTGTATATCTGGGTGCTCTCCACATGTGGGTTTGGAGCCCATCCTCACTGACCAACTGATGGAGAGAGAGGAGAGGATGAGAATGAAACTTTGGGCATGTCCACTAGCATATGATCAGCTCCCAGACCCATACAGAATGCTTGGTTTGGGAGGAACCTCAGGTCTTGCAGAGTTCAACAATCTCCTTTTAGATATGAGAAAACTATGACTATAGAGGGGTGAATGGATTTGCACAAGAGACATGTAAAGAATACATAGAGCAGGAAGGGAGATGAAAGAACCAGTAAGTAAGATAAGGAAAACATCAAGAGCCCAAGGGAGGAGTGTATTTAAAAAGAAGGGGTTGTCAACATTATCAAATGCTTCGGAGCCATCAAAGATACTGCGGGAAAGGCACAATTGGCTCTGAGCTTCAGGAAATCACTGTAAATTTAGGAAATACATTTTTTTCTCAGCATACTGCTCTTTCCATCACTCCTGAACAAGAGTTGGTCAGCCTTTCCTTTTTCTTCTCAGAGGTCACCCGTCACCCCTTCTCTCCAGAGAAAGATTTGGAAGTTTCAAGTGGGTTTTTGGCTTCAGATAAAATATTATTTTAAATACTCAGTTTCCTTTACAATCTGGCAAAGCCGGATATAGTGCACAATTTAGGCCAAGAAGTCAGGGGAAAATTCTCAGCAGGGAGATTCCATCAGTTTATTGGGCATCACTTAGGAGGAAATTCTTCACAAAGCACTGATTCAGAACTAATATTATCCCTGTTCGGGGAAGGGTTATTCTGATGGCTTCTCCTCAGCCTTTGATTAAGAGCCAAAATCTTCTCTCACAAAATGAAGCTGCTCACAATACTACATCACTCAAAGCTTGCCCAGAGGAATGCTTCTCTGTCTAAGCTTGTATCCATTTCTCTATTGGAAATGTATTTTGCAATTATATTCCAGAAATATGCTGAGTTGATTAATCAATAAGTGTTTATTAAGTACCTACTATATGACAGGCACTCTACTAAGTGCCAGGGAGACTACTGCTGGGACAACTAAGTGATGCCATAGTGCACAAAGTACCAAACCTGGAGTCAGAAAGATTCCTCTTAGTGAGTTTAAACCTGGCCTCAGATACTAACTAGCTATGTGACCCCGGGCAAGTCACTTAACTCTGTTTGCCTCAGTTTCCTCACCTGTAAAATGAATTGGTAAAAGAAATGGAAAAATCTCTCCAGTATTTTTGCCAAGAAAACCCCAAATGGAGTCACAAAGAATCATACATGACTGAAACAATTGAATAACAACAAAAGGGACAATGACAATGATGTCTCTTGATCTCTCCCTCCCAAGCCCTACTTCCTCTGCTCAGCTTTCAATAAAGGCATCTGGACAGACTAGGTGGCTAGGGCTCAGAAGAGACTTCTCTCTGCATTATGGAATCCATTAATTTAACTACCTCTAAATCCAAACCTCCCGAAGAGGGCCCCTATCTGTGTCCCACAGAGCAGGTCAACAGCAAAACCTGAAATGTAACTTTTCAGAGTTTATGTTTAGCATAGGTTATATGGTTAACTAGAAAGAGAATCTGATTTGGAATTGGAAAAAAACCTGGGTGTGACTCCTACCTCCAGCCCTTAATAATCAAGTGATCATGATAAAGTCATTGATTCTCTGTCAAACTCAGTTCCTCATTTATGAAATGGAGATAATAGAATCTGAAGTATCTTCATCAAGAGGTGGTCATCCATAACAGATAAATAGGGATGGACCAACATATGGGTATATCAGCCTGTTTAATTGATGCAAATTCCCCATGTCTGGGAGCCTGATTCTGGGAAAATAATGATAACATGTAAAGGAAAGTGTGGACCATGCATAGACACTCTATAACTGGTTCTGGTCTGCTAACCCATGAAGTGGACAGTAATCTCCATGAAAAAAAGTGATGGTCAGCTTCAATTCTCTCCCATAGATTACTGTGTAATGACTGCACTCTGGTACAATTCTCTTTCGGCGCCAGCATTGCTGTAATCCTGAGGGATTTATGGGCTATCTTTTTGAGCTCTATTGACATTAGCTTGAGCCCCCATTGGCTGTTTTTCCACAATTGGGTGACCAGAAACTAGTACCCTAGTTCTATTTAGCACTGATTAGTTTTAATAAAAGTATGTTTATTTCCAAGATATAAAGTGAACAAAGTACACACATTTGCTCCCAGTACTTTAATACATCAGTTTAATCTCAGAGTAGAGGCAATAGGTTCAATCCAACTCATTTTCTACATAGCCTAAGTCCTGCCAAGTTCAGATACAATCCCATTAATCAATGACTTACAGCTAGCATTGGAGCTGTCATAATGGAATTTCAGGTGAGATGAGGAGTTGGTATAAGAGATGGAAAAGAGAAGATGTTTTCAGCTTAGCCCAAGATTAACAATCAAAAAAAAAGGTTAAATTGGGTGGCTATTACTTCATGAGATCTTGATAAGGACCTAAATCTAGGATTTTGAATGGAAGGAAGAAAACAAGCAATTATTAAGCACCTACTTTGTTCCAGGATTTGTGTTAAGCACTTTTATAAATGGGATCTCATTTTATCCTCATAACTTACCTTGTTAGGTAATGCTATTATCCCTATTTTACACATAGCTGAGGAAACTGGGAAAAACAATTTAAGTGACTTGCCCAGGTAAGGATCTGAGCCTGGATTTGAAATTTTTGACTCTATCCCCTGTCCTTTCAAGATGTCTCTAATGAGGCAGAATGGAAAGAAGCCTGAATTATTTTGCCACTTGGATCAGAACATCTGCTACAATTTGGGGGAGCGCATGTTTTTATATCTACTTTATATCTACATAGCTCTTTATACTTTCATGTCACATTTTTTGTTTTTTGTTATTTTTTTTTCCATTGAGGCGATTGAAGTTAAGTAACTTGCCCAAGGATCTGAGTTCAAATCCAGCTTCTGAAGGATCTGAAGCTGGATTTGAACTCAGATCCTCCTGACTTCAAAGCAGGTGCTCTATCTGCTTTGCCATCTAGACACCCCATGTCACATCTTTCCTGATTGTTTCTCATATTATGATTGTTCTCTTCCCTAGCTAACCAATAAGGAAACTGGAACACAAAACACAGTGTTTTGCTCGAGATCTCTCAGCTAGTTATGTTAGAACAGGCACTAGAAGGAGGTCACATAATATAATGACCTATCAGGCTACTTGAGTCCCATCTTCATCTGAACTATTGCAGTTGTCATTCAATCAATCAACATTTATTGTCATTATTATCACCCAGTGATGTCCTGCTCTTCATGACTTAATTTGGGATTTTCTTGGCAAAGATACTGGAGTGCATTTGTCATTTCCTTCTCTACACCAAATACTTACTAGGTGCCATGTGATAAGTACATGGGGGCATTAAAAGCAAAACATTGTCCTAGCCAGCCCTCAGGGAATTTACAGTCTAATGAGGAGAGACAATAAGCAAACTAACAAGTTATATATGAGATAAACAAGAAATAATAAACAAAGGGGATAGGCATTAAAATTTACAGATCTTCTGATTGGTCTCTGCTCCAATTAATCCTCCTCTTAGCTAACAAAGTAAATTTCCTAAATCCCAAATCTACCCCTGCCACTACTCTGATAGACTCTCTATTGCTTCTTGGATAAAATCCAAGCTAAGATCTTGCTGCTCATTCTGAGAATTCAGAAGGCTTGCGTTCTTGGTGCAGCCATTATAGGTGAATATGCTTGGATTCTCCCTTGCACACATTTAAATCTCTGCCACTGCTTCTTCTAGTCAGACTCTTGTAATGTTCTGATCATCTCTCAATTGTAATCCTTCTCTGGGAGGAGGTTTCTTTTCTGTATAATCTTTTCCTCTGTGTGAAGATTTCTTGGGAGGCTTTTGGAGCCTCCAGCCAGCCTCTTCTTCTTCTTCCACAAAATCCTGGCTCTGAATCTCCTCCAGCTCTTGTCCTTCCCCAATCCAGACTGCTTCTTCCTGACTGCCATCTAAACTCAATCTCCCAGTGAGACCCTCCTTGCCCGACTGCCCTCCTCTTTTATCCTAGCAGAGATTGGGCTTGTGAGAACTCCTACAGCCAATGAACTTGCTCCTCTTAAAGGTGCAAACTCCTTTAAACATGTAAACTCTCCCCCAGAAGTCCAAAGGTGCAAACTCCTTTCAAAGGCCTGAACCAAAGGTGTGAATTCTGAGCTAGAGAATTGTTTAGACAACCTGAGTTATCACCTTGTAATCCTAACAATCCCCTTTTCTCTATCAGTTCTTTGATAGACTTGGAGAAGAGAGACAGGGAAAGTTCATAACAGGACTTTTACTATCTTTGGAGTAAGGTGGTATGTGTTATCTCAGACATTGTCTGGCTGGAGTCTTGTTACTAATTGAGCAAATTTTAATGCTGAAGAGTGACTAAGTCAAGAGTTCTTTGAGGTATTTCCCTGAGGGATTACAAAATAAAGGCTTGGTGGAGCTCATTAAAGAAAGTTGGACATTGGCACACTGTTTTTCCTTTCTGAAGCAAGAAAGTGAGGAAATAATCACTTCCAGAAATTTCCCACTAATCTATCAAGCAGCAACCAGCTAACCTGCATGCTTGGCACTTGGCACCAACAGCAAAGTGAGCAAGGGCAGCGTTTTGAAATTAGATTTTCCTTTGTTCATTCAAGGGACTACTGCACTAATACTAGTGCTGCTTGGAGGAAGCCTGGTATAGCTCAATTCAATTAAATTCAACAAGAATTTATTAAATGCTTTAGACATTCAGGGAAATAAAGACAAAAAGGACACTGTCTTTGCCTTCATGTTACTAATCAAGGACATTTAATAATTCGATAGATGAATAAATACGAGATAAATTGAGGAGGGAGAAGGAGTTCAGTATTGGGGAATTAGGAAATGGCTTTTAGTCAAAGGCATGGGAGTTGAATTTTTGGAAGGAAACTAAGGCTTCTGAGAGCCAAAGGTAAGAAGAAAATACTTGGTGGATTTGGGAGTGGAGATAGCAAATGCAAAAGCATGGAGGTAGGAGATAGAATATTGAGTTTAAAGACAAACAAATAGATCAATCTGGCTGGAATGTAGAGTATTTGAAGAAAGAAAACTCATCAGCCAGAAGTATGAAAAGATGGGTAGAAGCCAGATGATGAAGAGATTTTAACCTAAACTCAGGAGGATTTGTATTTGCTCCCAGAGGCAACAGCATCACAGAAGTTTCTTAATCAGGGGAATGAAGGTGGCAGATCTGCGATTTAGGAAGTTTATTTTGGCAGTTGTATGGAGGATTAGAGAGGGAGACTGGAAGCAGGCATGTCAATTAAGAGACTATTGTGGTAGTCCAGATGAAGTGATGAGGCCCTAAACTAGTTTTTTTATGGGCTAAAAGGACTTGATTTGGAGTCAGAGAATTTGAATTTGAATTTCAACTACAATTTGCAATATGTGTGAATTTGGGCAAATCACTTAAATTCCCTAAAGCCTCAGTTTCCTGATTAATCACTATTATTTGTCCTTTCTTTAAATCTATGATAATATAAATCTGAGTAGTCTCTCCACTCAAAAAAGTCCCTTGGAACTTAGTAAGAACAGTTGTCTGTGACTTCCTTTCTTTCAGGAACATTGTGAAGTCTATGACTGGGAAAGGAAGATCTCTCCTTTATAAATACAAATTCAAACATAAACTCTATGTGGCTTTGACATTACTGACAATGTTAGAGACGTTCTTTCTCCTTTACTCTGTTAGCCCATTAATGACAATAATAGAATTGTGGATTGCCAGAACTCCAACAGAGTTTAGCTGTGGTGTGTTATATGGAAAACTAGTCCTAATAGTCCTAATGCCAGACTAGGACAGCTGATAATGATTCAACCTTTGGAGGGGTCACTTTGTGAGCCTCAGTTTTCTCATTAGTAAAATGGGGATAATAATATCCACAGGAATGTTGTGAGGAAATTGTTGTAATTATTATAATCTATTGCTGGGTACCTTTTTGTGTTGTAGTTCTCTTTGAAAGTCTGCTGAAACATATGGACCCCTTCTCAGAATAATGTTTTTAAATGTATAACATGTGCCCCATTCTTTCAAGGTCAGGACTGATACATGTCCTTTCGGAGCTCCAGGGCACCCTGAGGAGTTTGTGGTATATTATTACTTTTCTCTATCAGTTTGAAACTCCATCAGCTGTGCTCTGCCATTTATTAAATTCACATTCAAAAAGGGTATAATTGTCAGATAAATCTATCAGATGGGGGTCCTGAGGGTCACTCACAAAAATCATTCTCTAAGCTATTGAGGATGGTTTCAACACTGAGCCTGGATTCTGTTTCTCAAGTTATTGCAGCTCACTTTCCCTTTTTAAAAAATAATAATAACTTTTTATTTTTCAAGATACATGCAAAGATAATTTTCAACATTCATCCCTACAAAACCCTGTGAACCAAATTTTCTCTTTTCTTCCTCCCCCTTCCCAACATAGCAAGTAATCCAATAGAGGTTAAATATGTGCAATTCCCTAAACATATTTCCACATTTACCACGCTGCAACAAGAAAAATTAGATCAAAAGGGGGAAAATGAAAAATAAAAAAAAAAAACAAGCAGGAAAACAACAAAAAAGGTGAAATTATGTCACACTCAATCCCTATAGTCTCTCCATCACAAATCTATTGGAATTGATCTGAATCATCAGATGAAAATGTTATTGTTTGCCTTTTGTTCTCAAAGAGGATCAAGGCAGTAGAGAGGAAATGCCACAACATGTAAGTGATTTGGATTTAAGTGAGGGAAGGCTGGGCAAGGTCATCTCCCTCACTTTTCCCTCCAGAGTCATCTGGGTTCAGTAGCCAGATACAGATCAGGACGATTGGAGATGGCCCTGGATGGAATGGCAGATCTTGGTCTTTTTAAGCTAAGGTGTGAATCACCTCATTGTTGAAAAGAGCCAAGTCCAACACGTTGATGGTCACAGAATCTTGTGGCTTTATACAATGTTCTATTGTTTCTATTTCACTTATATAGCTCGCTTTCTTAACCAAGTCTGAGACTCAATTCCCTGTACTTAGAACAAGAAGGAATAAAATGGCCAAGGACAGAGATCTATTTCTCAAGGACTATAAAGCCTCAGAAAGAAAGAGATCTTGAGGAATTTCCTTTTAAAGCATGGTCTCTCACCAGATCCTGTCATCCCCAGTAGATTACCTTTAAAGACAAAGGAATGGCCAAAACTAATTCAGGCCTTTCTGAAGAATTCTGTAGCCCATAGCAAAAAGACTCTTCTCAATAATGCAGCCAGCCATCCAGAGCCAGTTACAGAGTGTCCTTTCTTGCATCACAGTTTCTCCAAGGTGTCATATTCCCAGCATTCAAATGGAGAGATAATATTTGAGCAAGCTGGTGGGGTCCATACATGTGTGCCAGAGCCTATTATATGTGCATACAATAAAATGCATACAATTATAAAGGAAGTACATTATATTGAAATAAAGATATATGCTTTTCCATCCAAGTTTGAAGACCCCTTGAAATCTATCCACAGACCCCCCCCAGGAAGAATCCCTGCTCTAGTCATTCTCAGATGAGATAACTAAAGAGAAAAAGCGATTTACCCAAGTTCACATTTAGCTAATTAGATAAGACTAGAATCTAAGGCTTCTATATTCCTAGTCTCATAATTTTTCTATAGTCATAAAAGTTCTACAATTTCTGTGGATGTCACCAATGTTCAGTTACACATTCATTTAACAATTGTGTCCCGAATTACTCCTCTATACCCAGCCTTGCTTTAACAATGGCAGAACAAAAAGTATAATACATACTCTTTACCTTCAGGAAGCTGACAGTCTAATGGGGAGTTGAAACATACACACACTAAAAGTTAAATCACCACAGAATACATTGCCATCATATATATTAATTATATATACATATATTAATATATATATATATATATTAATATATTGCCATTATGTAATTGCATTTATATAATGCCATTAGACTGTAAGTTCCTTGGGGGCAAGGTCTATATTTTGCCTCTTTTTGAATCTCCTATACTTATCACGGTGCCTGGAACAAAGCAGGCACTTAATGTTTACTGAATTTAATTTGTTTACTGACTGACAAATATTGAAGAAGAAATGATAGAGGAAGTGAAAGTTCTCTAGTCCCTAATTGAGCTAATGGCACCCAATTAACTGACTCACACTTTATTTAGGGAATGCGACACCGACCTAACAAAGATCTGATCTATCTTCTGAGACTTCTGAAACTTCAGTGCTGCAGCTTTCCTACTATATGAATTAGTAATTTAAGTATTTAAGGGAAAATAACTTAACCTTTCTGGAACTTGGTTTCCTGTCCTGAAAAATGAGTAAAATTATAAAATTGAAATCCCAAACAAGTGCTCTAAGAACCTCCCTCCCCTTGGTGGATCCCTGGGCCACATGTCCAGTCACACTTGAGATTCTTGGGTCCTTAGCGTCCTGGCTTGCAATGCCTGATTACTGCAGTGAGGAGACAAATCTTGCTGACATTTCACCTCTCCCTTAGACCCTTGGCTGAAAGCTAAGTGGGTGAAATGACAGCAGTGACCTACAACATGAGTCTTGCTCCCTGTCTTGAGGGCAGGACTGTCATACCAACGTAATCTCCCCGAGAGATTATGTCCCTGACAGGCGCTGCACACTTGTCCCCAGAGCCCTTGCCTCCCCTTCAGATGAAAGGCAGATAAGTTCCCGACAACACTTCTTCTCATCTAATGTGGAGATTCTCTGGTTACCAGCTGAGTGGAAACATGCAAAGCCCAAAGAAGTGCGTGCAGAAAGTGTCAGATGATCCCCTGCAGGCAGAACAGCCCGCGTTCCAGAGGGTCAGGCCACCGGGCAGAGCTGGCACGGGCTCAGACCATCCACCTCCCCCTGCCCTGGAAAACGGGATGGGGAACGCAGCGGGGTTAAGGACCAGGGCTTTGGACTGGCTGCAAAGGGCTGGATGAGGAGGCACTGGGGCATAGTTCATTGTGGTGAAGAATATAGACAGCTCGCCTTAACTCAAGATCTGGACTCAAGTCCCGTCTCCGACATGCTGACTGTCAGCCTGAGCAAATTACTTAACTTTTCAGAACCCAGGGAACATTCTAACTAGAAACTACAAGATTCAGCAAGGAGAGCAATATGCATTGGCAAAGGAAGTTTCTTCAGTGGGAATTCTTTATACCAGTGAAATCATATTGGCTTTTAAAAATTGTGACTTTTGTTTTCCCATTATAAAATGTACATTTTAGAACTATTTGGATTTTTGGCTGTATATCTCTAGGACCTAGCACAATCCTGGGCATATTTCAAGTCCTTAATAAACACTTGTTAAATCAAGTTGAATTGAACTGGATTGAACTGACTTCAGGTTTATGTATAAAACCTGTCTTAGTTAAACAATCCATAAATTTGGTTAAGTACCTACAAGGGGGAAAATCCTGTTAGTGGACATATGGCGTGGTTTGCATTCCCCATTGTTTTAGTTGTGTAATCCCTGTCCCTTAATGAGTCTATAAATTCCTTAAAGCCAGGTACCCTAACCTAGTTCCAAAGGGAACCCCTGGCGTGTTTTGCTAGGGGCCAATATATAACAGGCACCCCAAAAATCCAATTTCAATTTGATTCAACTAATTAGCATCTAGCATGCATTAGGCTAGGAAAATGGCATACTTATTGCATTAATTTGCCCCAAATAGTAATAGGGAGCCAGAGTGACCTTGATTCACTTTGCCTACCACAAGTAAGAAATATGCAGAGGCTGAATACCCTGGCACAAGGAGCCTGTCTGAAGTCTATCAGGTCTTTTGTTTCTCTTGGAGGCTGGCTTTGTTGTTTCTTCCTAGTCTGAATAATCTCTGGATCTTTTTTAGGCTGAGCTCATCCTGGCACTTGGCACTCCCACCCCATACATTGGGCTCTGCTGGGCTGTGTTTTTAAATAAGACTAGTTGAGGCAAAGCTGCATGACCCCAGAAGCAACAATTTGCTTCAGACGTTTATTCCTGTCTGCAAACAAAATTTCAGGCAATTCCTCCATCTTCCCTGCCCCCCATTCTCAGCATTTAAAGGAACATCTCAGAGTATCCTGAAAGGTTAACAGAATGACGGAATGGTTCCAAATGGTAATCTGAGTGATGTGTGTGGAAGTATGGAGGGAGGCAAGGGCAATCAGAATGGCCTACTTTGACATCACTGGTGAATTAGACCGTTCATGGTCTTTCCCCTTAAGAAACTAACAGTCTAGTGGAGAAATGAACCATACATGCACTAAAAGTTAAGTACCTATGTAATACATTAATTCCCCTAATGCTAGGCTAGTTTAGGAAGAAGTGATAGGCATAAAGAGGAAATCCTATTCCCCAAATGAGCAGGAGCAAATCTTTCCGGAACATTTCTGTCCATATGTGATATTAGTGTTGCCTGGGGGGAGAGGATAGAGACAGAGGGCCTTGGAAAGTTTCTCATAATTCTCTCCTACAGCTGACCACAAAAAATAGTTTGTCACATTAACCAGTTGTCATGTTACATGACCACCAAGATGGCAGATAAGATAAATTTTCCCCATGATCTCTTAAACCTATCAGAAACATAAATGATGAAGCAATTTGAGCTCTCTTTGGTTTAGGAACTAGAAACCCAAAAGAAGGTTTAAAACTCCATGAAATAATGTCTAACTTGTATTCAGCACTGCCCACCAATTACTGGTAGGAAGGCTGCATTAGCCACCTAACCCATATGAGCAACAAAATTAACCCCATGCTCTGAATCCCTTTCCTCTTTCCAGTGCCTCAGAGATCCAAGTTCCAAAATGTAAGAAATCTGCAGAGACCCACGTAGACCCATCATGAAAACATTCTGTGCTTCAAAAGAACTCTTCAGGAGAGTGACAGAACAGAAGGAAAGAAGTGCAATGTCTGTCTGGGCTTGAAATAAATGTCAACCCTACATCTGAGCTCTCCTTCCTCCCAAAGCCTTAGAAATTAAACTCCAAAAATGACAGAAATCTACTCAGGCTACAATATCAGCAGTATGACAGTGCTCTGTACTACTGGGGCAGAGAACCAAGAAATAAAAAGAATAGGACCCTGTGTGGCACTCCACTAAGCCTGGAGGAAAGAGTCTAGCATAACAGCTAGGATAAGTTCTGTCAGAGACTTTGAGCATAATCAAATAACTTGACAGTGAAAACATTAACTCTCAAAGGAAATATGGTCTCCAGATCTGGTCATCAGGCATTTATGAATAAATGCTTCAAAAGAAAGAAAAACAATTCAACACCAATGAAATAGAAGTCTCAGTAGATTTTGAGAACATGAAACCACAACACATTGTTCCTGAAGCATTTAAAAGAGAAATGAGAATTATGTCCTCCATAGCAGAAATAATGGGCACAATAGACAAATTTCGATCTGTGATGGCAAGTCTTACCAAAGAAACAAAAGAGAATAGCTGGGAATACAAATACACAAAAATGGAGGACAATATAGAAGAAGAGAATCAAAAAGCAATAATATTAAAGAAAAGCATGCTCTCCAAATAAAAGATTGTCTCAAAGACAGAAGTTTCAGGAACAAGCTAAGGATTATAGAACAAAATTTTTAAAACCCAGAAAAATAATATAAGAAATGCTATGAGAAGTGAGAAGAACCTGACTCTATTTCTAAGGTAGAGAGGTTAGCAGTGGCGTAAAAAAATATATATAATAATAATGACCCTTAGCTATCTAGGGCAGAATAGAACAGGAAGGCCTTATCAGAAGCTAATCAGAAGATTAAATGTTTTCATGTATGATCGCTATCAAATTGCTTATTGTCTCAGGAAATAGGGAGGAAAGGGAAAGTATTTGGAACTCAAGTTTTTTTCAAAAAAAAAAATACAAAGTATTTTTATGTGTAATTGGGGGGAAAGTATTATTTTAAAAATTAGATGTTTAAGAGAAGAGGGTATACCTAAAATATTCACAATCTCAGCTACAGCATGGGTTTGAGAAAAACTAGCTATGGGAAAAACCCCAATATCAGGCCCAGCTCTAGTCAGGAAATATCAGTGCTAAAATGCTTATGGGAAGAACTGGCTCCCTGTGGTCTCCCTGAAAGATTTATTCAGGGGTTGGTCCAATCATTCTGGAAAGCAGTTTGGAAATGTAACCAGACATTAAACTATGCTCCAGCAAGACCACTACTAGGTCTATGCCTGCAAAGAGATCAAAGAAAAAGGGAAAAGATCCATATACACAAAAATATTTTTTCTTTTATAACTTTTTATTGACAGAACATTTGCATGGGTAATTTTTTTACAACATAATCCCTTGCACTCACTTCTGTTCCGACTTTTCCCTTCCCTCCCTCCACCCTTTCCCCTAGATGGCAGGCAGTCTTATACATGTTAAACATATGTTATAGTATATCCTAGATACAATATATGTGTGCAGAACTGAACAGTTCTCTTGTTGCACAGGGAGAATTGGATTCAGAAGGTAAAAATAACCTGGGAAGAAAAACAAAAATGCAAACAGTTTACACTCATTTCCCAGTGTTCCTTTTCTGGGTGTTGCTGATCCTGTCCATCATTGATCAATTGGAACTGAATTATATCTTCTCTTTGTTGAAGATATCCACTTCCATCAGAATACATCCTCATACAGTATCATTGTTGAAGTGTATAGTGATCTTCTGGCTCCACTCATTTCACTTAGCATCAGTTCATGTATCTTTGCAGGCCTTTCTAAAATTAGCTTGCTCATCATTTTTATAGAACAATAATATTCCATTGCCTTCATATACTACAGCTTGTTCGATCATTCCCCAACTGATGGGCATCCACTCATTTTTCAATTCTTTGCTGCCACAAAAAGAGCTGCTACAAACATTTTTGCACATTTGGATTCTTTTCTTCCTTTATGATTTGCTTGGGATATAGACCCAGTAATGGTACTGCTGGGTCAAAGGGTATGCACAGTTTTATAGCCATTTGGGCATAGTTCCAGATTGCTCTCCAGAATGGTTGGATCATTTCACAACTCCACCAACAATGAATGCATGAGTATCCCAGTTTTCCCACCTCTCCTCCAATATTTTTCATTATCTTTTTTGTCATCTTAGCCAATCTGAAAGGTATGAGGTGGTACCTCATAATTGTTTTAATTTGCATCTCTCTAATCAATAGTGATTTAGAGCATTTTTTCCTGTAACTATAGATGGCTTTAATTTTTGCATCTAAAAATTGTTTGTTCATATCCTTTGACCATTTACCAATTAGGAAATGACTTATAGTCTTATAAACTTGACAGTTCTTTATATATTTTAGAAATGAGACCTTTATCAGAAATGTTGGCTGTAAATATTTTCCCGGGTTTATACTTCCCTTTTAATCTTGTTTCTGTTGGTTTTGTTTGTGCAAAAAACTTTTTAAATTTTATGTAATCAAAGTTGTCCATTATGCCTTTAATAATGTTCTTTAGTTCTTCTTTGGTCATAAATTTCCTCCCTTCTCCAAAGATTTGATAGCTAAATTATCCCTTGTTCTCCTAATTTTGATTTGATATCATCCTCTATGCCCAAATCATGCATGCATTTGGAACTTATATTGGTATGGGTTATGAGATGTAGGTTTATGCCAAGTTTCTGACATATTTTCTGGTTTCCCAAGCAATTTTTGTCAAATAGTGAGTTCTTATTCCAGAACCTGGAGTTTGGGGATTTATCAAATACTACATTGCTATAGGCTTTGATTATTATGTCCTGTGAATATAATCTATTCCACTGATCTACTACTCTATTTCTTAGCCAGCACTAAATGGCAGCATTATTTACACAAACATTCTAAACAAAAACAACTCAAAAAAATCTTAAGAACTTTGATAAAATGCAGTGATAGCCTATGATTTCAAATGATTTCCAATGATGAAGCATGCTATTTCCTGACAAAGAAGAGATAGACTCATGATGTAGAATGAAATACACATTTTTAGACATGACCAATGTGGTTAGTTATCTTGTTTCATTGAATATTTACCAGAGGAATTTCATGGGGGTTTTTTTTGTTTTGTTTTGTTTTGGGTCCGAGAAGTAAAAATGCATGCTTATTAACTGTAAAAAGTAACAATAAAAAGTTTAAATTTTTTATTCATTGGTTTAAAGTGAATAAAAGCAAACCATAGGGTCCTTTGTCTTACCCCATGAGTGAGTTCCTAGAAACTTCAGGGTGTTTCCTCTTTTTCTCCTTTCTATGGGGTCTTGGAATAGAGAAACAAAAGTTGGCTTTACCTGGCCCATCAGGAGGATTCATGATTTCTTCTCTATGAACTCATGTTCCTGAGGCCCAGTGCCCTGAGGGCAAAGCAGGAGATCCAAGTATCTGTCTATAGACCATCCCAAAAGGCAGGGGGATATCCAAGGCAAATAGTAGGTTGCATAGTTGTTCCCTGAATTATCTCCTAGTGGTCTAATGGAAAATGAATTGTATGTGGGGTGAGAGGATCTGGCTTGAAATCTTGGCTTAGTGCTTTGCCTATGTTACTTACTCTTAAAGAGTCTTACTTTGCTATATAATGGGAGTGTTATAATAAATTATCTTCCAGCTCTAAATACTACAGTCCTCCCCATATTCCCCTCCATCATATTCTCCATTTCTCTAAATCTTACCTGTCTTTAAATAACATTAATTCCCTCTCTCTGAAAGCTTTTCTGACAGCCCAACCCTTCTCTGAATTCCCATAGCAGAATTCCCATAGCAGAAATTGTCTAAACTACTCATCAAGCCCTTCTTAGGCTTTTCTGCTGTGTTAATCTTGTCTTTCCAGCTCTCTGAGGGCAGGCCCTGTATCATTGATTCCATCTCCCTACAAAGTCCTGCCCATGGTAGGCATGCCACTTGCTAATTGGTTAATTTTCTTCCTTATTGCACAAGCTTCAGAATATGATACTTTCCATGAAGTCAACACTCTGCTTATAAATCTGGAGTTTTTAGTATGAACATGTGGTTGAGAGAACTCATCTTGTTAACACTAAAATCCTGGTTGGAGATTTCAGGTCTAAATTTGGAAGGGAGCTTTCTGGAAATTTATAAGCAACAGAATACACTCAGAATCCATCAACAACATAAGTCTTTGGACTGTCAGATATACCTTTCACCAGTGTGAAAGGCATTTTCTCTTCCCCTCTTTTTTCCATTCCTTACCCCAAATGAATGTGAACTAAACTCTATAGTAACCATGCCTCAGATATGTGGGTTATTATTGATAGGAAAAAATATGGTTATTTCAGGGAAATATATGTATTGTATTTCTCTATATAAAATGCATATATATCAAGAATTTTTTAACATGTTAAATGTGAAAATGAAAAATGTACTCTATGCAGAAATAATCAACATTAATTGCTAAAGTGCTTTACATGTAAAAAGCTATCTGTGGAGCAAAGCATAATATTTTTATCTTTTATTTTAAAATAAGAGATGAAAATATTATGCTTTTTTTGTTTGTTTGCTTGTGTTTTTCTTATTCTTGTTTTTCTATTTTTGTTCTGATTTTTCTTGTGCAGCATGACAAATATGGAAACATGTTTAGAAGAATTGCACATGGCTAGCCTTTATCTGATTCCTTGCTGTCTTGGAAAGGAGGGAGGGAAGGTGAGAGGGAGAAAATTTTGGAACACAAGGTTTTGGTAAGACAAATGTTAAAAACTATCTTTGCATTTATTTGGAAAAATAAAATACTATTAAAATTTTTTAAAGGCTGTTAAAAAGGACATTGCCCATGTCCCCAAAAGACCCCAGCTTGCAAACAAGGCAGACAAAATAGTGTGGTTATCCTCATTTTGAACATATGAACATTACTGAAACAGATGTGCATATATATAAATATGCATACACATATATACACATATGCAGAGTCATATGGGGAAGGGACCTCAGAGGCCATCTAATTCAATCCCTAATTTTACAGATGGAGAAACTAAGACCTGGAGAGATAAAATGATTAATGTATATTGTATACATGTGTGTATATGAATATGTATATATATGTATACATATATTTATATGTGTGTAAATAACACATACACACATATATCTAAACTAGAAATAAAATGATGTTCTTGTCATTGTTGTTTCATGTCAGTCATGTCCAACTCTTCATAACCCCATTTTGGGGTTTTCTTGGCAAAGAAACTGGAGTGGTTTGCTATTTCCTTCTTCAGATCAGATTTTTCAGATAAGAGATTTACAAATAAGGAAACTAAGGCAAACAGTGTTAAGGGACTTGCCCAGAGTCCCTTGTAAGTGTCTGAGGCCAAATTTAAATTCAGGTCTTCCTGACTGAATGCTTGGCACTCGATCCACTGCACTATCTAGCTGCCCGAAAATAAAATGACTGTCTAATCAATTGTGGAATGTCTATAGAAATTGCAGCATATGAATACAATAGAATATTATTGCCCTGTAAAAATTATGAATATGTAGTATTCAGAAAAGCATGGATGGAATTGTATGAAGAGATACATCAAGCTGAGAGCAGAGACAGGAACATTATAAACAACCACTACAACAATAACATTGGAAAGCAGACAAACTGTGATGAATTGTAATGAACAATCTTGGTGCCGGAGAAATGATGGAGAAGCATAACTTCCCTCTCCAGGGTAAAAAGCAGGTACAAGGCTTGGAAAGTATCAGATGTTATTGCTGTGCCAGTTGGCTTGGCTTAAAATGTGTCATAGCCACAAGAAGGAGTTCAATGAGTTCTAGGAGAAATTACTCTGGTATAAAACCAAAGGCAGCCATATAACCGTTTTTGGAGTGGGGGAAAAGACAGACTTTCAAGAGATATGTATTCTTTAAAATGTTTTAAAGAAAGTAAGTAGAGGAAGAAAACGCATTACTCAGATGTGACAGGCAGTTTGACAAGCAGCCAACTGAATTAGTCCATTAGTACATACATTTTAGATTGTCACTGCAGACAGACAATAAGCTGGACGTAAAACTGAACAAGAGGACGAGAATCAGTGGGTTTTTTTTTTTAAGAAATTGTATGATTCTTTCAAACTACAAAAAATCTTAAATTGTGAAAATCTTTTAACAGCAGCATTCTCTCAGGGATGCTATATGACTGAGGATCAGGGAACACAACTCTTTTGAATAAATACAAACTGCCAGTAACCTAAAGGGCAACAAAAAGACATGGAGGGTATCATTAGTTAGAAGCAAATTTTAAACTATGTCAACAAAAGAAATGACGCAAAAGAGCTCAGACATCACGGTCAAAAGAAGAGATGGTCTGGTCATGTAATGGGAGCAAGGGATTAGAGACAGGTCCAGTCTTACATTGATATCCATGGAGGGTTAAAAGATTATAGTTTGGCCTGGAAAGGAATCTTCTATGGAGAATATGGGGAATGACAACAGGACGTAAAATTGAGGAGGAGCTGAGATTGTCAGTGAAGAGAAAGTGCCCACTTTCATGAGATTTCAGAGACATTCAAGTAGTGAAGCAAAGCAAGAGGCAAAGTCACAACTTTGCCCTAAATAACCATTAATCTCAGTCTCGGGTTCTCTGCTAGAGTCTACTTTCAAGGAATTTGCTTTTTAGTTTTTTTGTGTTTTTTTGTCAATGAAGTGGAGATGGGAGGGAAATAAGATAGATTTTGGTTAATTTTTTAGAAAATAAAGAAGTGGGAGATGCAATAGATGTGAAAAGCTATATGCATTTCAGATGAAATTACTATATTATTAGTTTTACTTAATTGCTTTACTTTGTTATAAGAGACCTCTCACAAAGCAAGAATAATTATCTATAAATGTTCATAAAATAAACAATAAAACTATATATATATATATGCATTTATATATAAATACATACATATGTGTATACAGGGGCAGCTAGGTGGCACAGTGCCAAGCCAGAAGTAAAGAAGACTCATCTTTCTGAGTTCAAATCTGACTTCAGACTCTTACTAACTGTATAAACCTAGGCAAGTCACTTAACTTCTGTTTGCCTCAGTTTCTTCAACTGAAAAATGAATTGGAGAAGAAAATGGGAAATCATTCCTATTACCTTTGCCAAGAAAATCCCAAATGGAGTCAGAGTTGAACATAACTGACGTGATTGAACAATAAAAATGTTTTACATTTATTAAATAATTACATATATAAAATAATATTATGTATGTAAAAACTTCCTTTTTTCCTTAACCTTATAAAAATTCACTCATTTCCCTGATGCAAAAGTAGCACTCTGATTATTCTAACAGGAGCTGCCCACTCAAAAATGGCCAGTGAGGATCCAACTTTTCCACAATTCCAAGGTTGGTTCTGGCAAAACCAATGAAAAAGATTGACATCTGCCAGTCTTCTCTTCCAGAAACATTTATCCCATTTCCTGCCACACTTCTGTCTTTGTGGTGCCCTTGAGCTGTCCATAATCTATTATTGCAATGTCTCATCTGAAATTGTCCCCTTACATAAGTTCTGTCTCTATCCTTCCTCCTTCCTTTGGACGTTGCCTTGTGAGAAATACTGCAGAAGATATTTTTATTTTTCATAGGTCTACTTCTGTCCTGGGCTTGAGGTCATTAGTAAAGACTGCTGCAACTGATGCCATGTCCTGAAATTCCCTGCCATTGACCCTCTGAATAGGATATATCTCTTGATCTTTATTGTCATGGAGAGTTGAGAGTTCATGGTTCTTTCCAAGAAGTATTATTTTTAATTAATAAAAATCTATTTTTTCTCCTTCTCACTTCCTTTCTTTACTGAAAAAAAACACTTTGTAACAAATATGCATAGTCATTAAAAACAAATTCCCATAATCATCAGATCCAAAAATATGTATCTCACCTTGGGATGTGCTGAATGAAGAGTGTTTCATCATCAGTCCTAGTTACCTTTCCACTATTTTAATATATCCTAGGGCCTCACCAGCTTGTTGATTGCAAATACAAAATATAAATTTCTGAATAATGTTAAGGAGAAATGTATTTTCAACTGCCTAACAAGATAATCAAATTGGTATAAATTTTAAATAAAGCAGAAACAATGCAGGATATTATTTTAGCATATTTGGAGCTTTGCAATTACCTGTTTATCTGTCTAGGCCTCCATTTCTTCACCTGCAAAATCTGATGGTTGGATGAGAAGATCTTGAATTTCCCTTTCAGATCTAATATCCCATAATTCCACAAGTCTACAAAATAGAACGTAGTCTCTTTACATAAGAATCTTAGTTGGCTGATTGACATAAAGTTCTGGTTTTTTGTTTACAAAATTGATCTGTCCTGTAACCAATTCTTATAAGGTCTTGCTCTCAAATATCAGTTTGGAATGTAATCTGATAACTAATCCGATTCAGGTATTATTAACTAATAATGGTTTAATATATCACCCCTCTCAGAGGCATGTGCGTTTTAACAGGGGACAAAAGCCTGAGCTCAAGGGAATAAAGTTCTAATTGTGAAATGTCAGGCATTGTGGCAAGCCAGTAGGGGAGATGTGTTTGATCATTGGACCCTTTTACGTCTTATCCTTTCACACTATATAGGTTGCAGCTGTCTACTTTCCAGGCTGGCAGTCCCTGCTTGGCCTCCAGGATCAGACTCTTGAAAAAGTCTGAGCCATCTTTTATCCTGGTAGATTTCTCAGTGGTAATCTGTTTATAATAGAGTTTCATACAGACATTTGACAGGATTCTTCCTTGATATTCTTATACCCAACTTCGGCCAAACTCTAATTCCTTGTTCTGAGCCCCAGTAAGGATATAAAACTGATTTTTCCTCAGAACAAAAAGTCTCCAGGGGGCAGAAATTTGTCTTGTTTAAAAAACTGCTTGACTGACCCCTAACCCCATGCATGGGGCCATGTAAGGAGATACATGTGGTCTAATCTCTTTTTATAAAACAACTGGACAATATTTCCAACTCTATCACAGTGTAAAAGCAGCATATCCCTCCTGTGGAATGGAATAAACCCTTTGGAGGAAGAAAGCAGGATTGTTTCTCATTTCACTTCTATTCTCTTCCCTTATAGTTATGGCAGACCAAATCACCACTAATTCATTTCCTATTCATGTTATCAATAAATTCACTGCTGATATCTGATAAAATTAGAAAGTCAAGAAACAGGGACTTGTCAGGCAAAGATTTGGGAAATAAAAGCATATTAAAATAATCCACTTTTTATCATATTTTTACTTCTATTATTAGAGCAGCTGCAAATTGTGATGACAAATCTTTAATGATTAATTTCAAGGACTCTCTTCCTCTGGGAAAAATGTAGGCACAAAAATATTTTTTCCTACACTGGACTTTGAAAAGTTCTAAGACAACTTTCTTATTTAGGGTTATATTATTAATGGTTGTACTTTTGATGCATAGTTGAATCTAAATCCTGTCTTTGTTTTGGGAATATGTGCTCCATAGGACTATATTGATTAAAACAGTAAATATTGAGCACCCAAAATAAAAATAAATCCACATGTAATGAATCTCACATGTGAAGAACACTGTGCTAAAATGACATACAAAGAGATTGCCTGTCATCTAGGGGAGGGAGTAGAGGGAGGGAGGGGAAAATCTGGAAAAATGAATACAAGGAATAATGTTATAAAAAAATTACTCATGCATATATACTGTCAAAAATGTATAATTATAAAATTAACAATAAAAAAATAAAAAGACATACAAAGAAAATGTGATATGACCTCTGCCCTCATGGAGTTACTATCTAATAGAAGAAATATGAAGTATACATATGTACTTCTCTCACCTATGGGCCCCAAGAGACCCAATAGGGTCTCCTTACTTTATGGGTCAGAAACCTTTATAATATATTTTACATGATTGCACATGTATAACTATATCAAATTGTTTATCATCTTAGATATGGGGAAGATAGGGAAGGAGGGAGAAAATTTGGAACTCAAAAATTTTTATTGAATATTAAAATGTGTCTTTATATGTATTTGGAAAAAATTAAGTACAAAAAATTAAAAAAAAAAAGAAAGAAACCTTTCAAATCATAGCTCGAGTACCCAGTAATGTATCATTATCTTGAAGGTAGGAATCAAACTCATTCACTCAACAAGTATTTTTTCATGCTTATACTATGCCAGAAATATGTGCCACAAGCTGGAACTATAAAGGTAAAAATGAAAAAGTTTTTGTCTTTGAGGAATTTACTTTCTATTGGACAGACAACATGAACACATACCCTTGGATAAACTTTAGACACTAAGTTTCACTGATTTGCCCTTAATCCCTGAGTTGGAAGCTTTCTCTGAACCTTACTCCAGAAATGGGTTTTTTAGTCCGGGCCCTTCTCTCGTGCCCACAGGCGTCTTTGCCTCATTTGACAAACCTAGCCTAGAAAAATAAACTTACTCTATTTTTTCCTTAGATTTCAAATCATTGCTGGAGTAGTCATGGAAGCTAATAGGTATATTAGTGCCCTGTGAATGTGTCTGTGAATGTGTCTAACAATTCTGGAAAATAATTTGGAACTATGCCTGAAAGTTACTAAAATGTGCAAATCCTTTAACCCAGCTACACTATTATTTGGATTATGTCCAGAGAAACTTAAGAAAGAGAAGGAGGATTTATTTATACAAAAAAATTTTATTGAAACTTTTGTGGTAACCCAAAACTAGAAACTAAAGGAGTATTCTCCTATTGGGAAATAGCTTTTAAAAACTAGGGCATTTATTGTAAATGCAATGGAGTATCATTATTCCATAGGAAATGATGAAGTAGATAGTTTTGGAAGAAATTGTGAAGATCTCCATGAACTCATGCAGAAATAAAGTGAGCAGAAGAAATGCAACAATTTATACAATTATATTGTAGAGAAAAACAGCTTTGAAAGACTTTGAAAGACCAATGAATATTGGCAGATTACAAGTTCAAAAGAATATAGATGAACCACACCTGTCATCTCCCGACAGAGGTGATGAGCTTAAGATGCAAAAAGAGACATACATTTTTACCATTCCATCAGGTTTCCTCAATGATCCCGTGGCTCAGCTTGGTCTGATTTATCTGCAGAAAATAAAAACTATTAACTGCACCTGGCTCTTTCCACTGGTTCATCATCTGAGCTGTCTAGCGTCCTTAAAAGGACTTTACTTGGAAGGCACACCTTCAGGAATGGTGATTACTTGAAGAGTCAAAGATTAACACCACCTATAAGATGCTCTCTATCACTGTGCTACGAACCCCAAATTAACTGACATTATTCAACTTCATCACTCTGTTCTCCATACTGACCCCAATCTCCACCCCCATGTCCCACTCTACATTTGCCTGTCCGTTTTCAGATCGTTGCCAGATCGTTTTCAATATTCACTTTTGCAAAACTTTGTGTTATATATTTCTCCCCTCCCCCCATAGACAGCAAGCAATCTAATATAGGTTAAACACACAATTCTTTTAAACACATTTTGATATTTGGGAGATAATATTTATAAAGTGATTAACACAATGCCTGGCACATAGGAAATGATTAATAAATACTAATTCCACCCTTCTTTTCTTTTAAACTCATGTCTGCATACTTAGGGATTTCCACATTTTATAGATATATCTTAACTTCTCAGTTTCTCAACCCATTTCCTATGACGTATTCTTCCATATCTCATCACAACTGCACAGAGTAGAGTTGATCTTACCATTACCCACAAGTACACCACTTTAACTTTCATTAACTCTGAAATTTCCTTAACCGTTCGCAATCTATCGGCATTTTCCTTTTCTTTCTGTCTCTCTGCCTTGTAATCCCAAACCCAGTTATTCACTTACCGAGACCTCCAATTTCTTGATCCCTTTTCTAGGCTTTCATCCTTATACTGACTACACTATACTTCCCTATCCTGATCCTTGGTAAACCAGTTCAACTCTATAATGTTCTCTTCTCTCAAGTCCCTGGCCATTTATCCTATTGAAAATCTTTTTATTTTATTTTATTTATTTTATTCTGAACTTGAGAAATAAAACAAGCATTTCCATAATAGAACAGGAAAAATAAAACTGCAAATCTATTAGGTACAACTTGCTTTTCCTTTAATATATAATAAGCTATCATGTACCTTTCTTTTCCCCTTTTTTTTCTTCCCTTCACCACCACCCCTGGGCTTGAGATGTTTATCATTAGATACAAATTTGTGTGTGTATATATCTATATCTATATCTATCTATCTATCTATCTATCTATCTATATATATATATATATATATATATATACACACACATACATACATAGAGAGAGACAAATGTATGTTAAACCATTCTGTACATACTTCTATTTATCAGTTCTTTCTCTGGATGCAAATAACATTTTCCTTCACATGTCCTTTGTAGTTAATTTGGGTATTTGTAATAGTCAAGATGCCTTATCTGATCTTCAACATAAAGAAGATCCAACTCACTTCCAGCTGATCAATGATGGACAGAAACAACTACACCCAGACAAGGAACACTGGGAAGTGAATGTAAATTGTTAGCACTACTGTCTATCTACCCAGGTTACTTACACCTTCGGAATGTAATACTTAATGTGCAACAAGAAAATTGGATTTACACACATATATTGTATCTAGGTTATACTGTAACACATGTAAAATGTATGGGATTGCCTGTCATCTAGGGGAGGGAGGGGAAAATTTGGAAAAATGAATACAAGGGATAATGTTATAAAAAAAATTACTCATGCATATGTACTGTCAAAAATTTTATAATTATAAAATTTTAAAAAATAAAAAAATATGTTTTATCTGTCCAAAGTTATTCTTAAAACAGTATTACTATAACCATATACAATATTCTTTTGGTTCTGCCCATTTCACTCTTCATTATTTTGTGCAAGTCTATCCATGTTTTTCTAAGATCATCAACTTCAACATTTTTTATAGCACAATAGTATTCCATCACAAACATATACCATAATTTGTTGGGGATGACAGAGAAAACAATTTGTTGGAGAAGCTGGGATAGAATGGGATCCCTTAGCTTCTGTGTGGCACTAACTCTTAGCATTTTCTCTGGTGGGTCTCTATACCTGGAATTCTCTTCAACCTCATGACAGCCTCCTGGCTTCTCTAGCTTCCTTCAGGGTTTTCTAAAGGACATTACCTAACCTTTAGCACAGTGACTAGCACATAATAGTCATTGAATGGATGCTTATTGACTGACTGACATGGTCAAAGTGAAAATTTGTTTTGTTGGAGTATGTAGTTATGTATTGAGGAATTATGGGGAGGATTCTTTTTCCTTATTTAATAGTGGGATGGAGTAAAGGAAGGTACAAATTAAAATTTTAAAATAAATATGTTTCACTAATACATTGTTGGTGGAATTGTGACAAGATGACAAAAAAGATAATGAAAAAATTGGAGGGGAGGTGGGAAACCTGGGATACTAATGCATTGTTGGTGGAGTTGTGAAATGATCCAACCATTCTGAAGAGCAATCTGGAACTAGGTTCAAACAGTTATAAAACTATGGATAATCTTTGATCCATTAGTGCCATTACTGGGTCTGTATTGTAAATAATAAAGGGAAAAGAATCAGCATATGTAAAAATGTTTATAGAATGTTTATAGAAGCTCTTTTTGTGGCATCAAAGAATTGGAAAATGAGTGGATACCCATCAATTGGGGAATGGCTGAACAATATGAAGATAATGGAATATTGCTGTTCTATAAAAAAGGATGAACAAGCTGCCTGGAAAGATTTACATGAATTGATGCTGAGCAAAACAAGCAGAACTAGAAATACATCATACACAATACCAGCAAGAATGTGCATTGATCAACTATGAAAGACTTGGTTCTTCTCGGTGGTTCAGTGATCCAAAGCAAGCCCGATAAATAGACTTTGGGCAGAAAATGCCATCTGCATACAGAAAAGAAACTAAGGAGACTGAATGTAAATTCAACACATGTTACATTCATTTCTTTTTTTCTGTTTTTTTTTTTCTCTCCCATGGTTTTTTCCTTTTGCTCTGATTTTTCTCTCCCAACATGATTCATAAAGCAATGTGTGTTAAAAAAATAAATAAAAATATTAAGTATATTTTATGCACAGGAAATAGTTCTATTAATGATTTAAATCATTAAACTGTGGTGAAATTATGGTACTACATTTTATCATGTTTCTCAAAATCAGATAAATTATCTCCTAAACTTTTTTTCTAAAATGTAAATAACTAAAAAAGGGGAAAAAAAGGAAAAAGAATCTTAAGTGTTTTGAACCTCTGGGACAACTTCTGTGAAACCAGAAGTAAAGAGGAACAGTAACTTCAGAGGGATGGATTATATAGTTAGAATCGTTGATTTAGAATTGAGGGGACCCTAGAAAAGTCTTCTATATATTGAGGATATACAGGGATAAAAGTTCTTTTTATTTGTTCAATAGTAGGGGGTAGGAGTAGAGGAAGAGACCAATTAATTTTTACAACTTTTAGAAAAAAGTATATTTTATGTGCAGGAATTGTTCCATTAGTGCTTTCCAACATCCATTTTAGTTTAACCCTACAACTGAATTGTTCTGAAAGACCCCATGCTGTTTCAACTAAATGAGAGGTTCTTAACCTTTTACTTGTCCTGTACCCCTCGAATTCTGGTAAAGATTAAAAATCCTCCTCCAGAACAATATTTTTAAATGCATAAAATAAAACTCAAGTTTACAAAAGACACCAAAGGTTAGTAGAAAGATATAATTTTTCCTCCATCCAAGATCACAGATTCCCTAAAATCAGCGTATTCACGGACCAATATACTAAACACATCTTTTAGCTAGAGCTTGAGGGACATAAAGCTCTCAGACTGTTGAACTGAAGTAGATGTTAGGCAGAACTTCAAGATGGCACAATATTAAATCACAAAGGCTATGGAGGAAACATGTGCATGAGCACATAAGTGCATACCAACACAAACTCTCTCTCTCTCTCTCTCTCTCTCTCTCTCTCTCTCTCTCTCTCTCTCTCTCTCTCTCTCTCTCTCTCTCTCTCTCTTTCTGTCTTTCTCTTTCTCTCTCCCCCCCTCCCCTTTTCATACACATATACAGAAGATATATCCTGTGAATGTAGGTACCATGTGGCCTTGGAGACCTCTCAGAAATTGACTCTCCTGGCTGGTTCCTTTGCTAATCATTGTCCCAATTTCTGATGCTGTGGCTATTAATTCTCCCTGTTTTCTTTCCCTTCACTGTCTCTTCTTCTATCTCCCAAAAGAAAAGATCGATCTCCTTTATAACTAGAACCACTCAATCAGAATGCCTCTCCTCATTTTCACAATAAGCCAAAAAGAACATTTTCAGACTTTGCTGCATTTATTTATTGCTAGGTGCTCAGGAGTTATTTCTGCATTCATGCAGAGCTATGATAGACACCTATCCATTTAGAAATCTGAGTAGTGGAGAGTCACAATTTTACTCTAGTGCTGATTGTATCTATTCTCTACTAAAATCTTTCCAAGAGGATTCATCATGGCACAAAAGAATCCTGAACTCCTGACAGCCCTTCCAGCTCTAAATATATGATCCTATGATCTCTTAGCCTAGACTGTGACCAACTGAACTAAGTCCCTCTATCAAGGTTACTGGATTTGTGGGCACTGTCTGATTTGAACTTTGATAGTTTTGTCCATCTACATGGCCCATCTCTTGCACCTGTCAACTCCAATAATTGTCTTCTTAAATCTTTTTGGCACTTCCTCCTACTCCCATCCTAGTGTCTGCCACTAGCCAAAACCTGACCCATTGAGAAGTAGCATAATATTATTGAAAAAAGCATGGGTTCTAATGGAGAGGGAGAAAGAGAGAGGCACAGAGAGAGACAGAGAGAGAGAGAGAGAGATAGAGAGAGAGACAAAAAGACAGAGACAGACAGACAGACAGACAGAGACAGAGACAGAAAGACAGAGAGAAACAGAGAGAAACAGAGAGACAGAGGAGGGAAGGAAGGAGGGAGGAAGGAAGAGAAGGAAGGAAGGAAGGAAAGAAGGAAGGAAGGAAGGAAGGAAGGAAGGAAGGAAGGAAGGAAGGAAGGAAGGAAGGAAGGAAGGAAGGAAGGAAGGAAGGAAGGAAGGAAGGAAGGAAGGAAGGAAGGAAGGAAGGAAGGAAGGAAGGAAGGAAGAGAGGAAGGAAGGAAGGGAGGGAAGGAAGGAGGAAGAGAGGAAGGAAGGAAGGGAGGGAGGAAAAAACAGAGGGCCAGCCCTACTCACAGAGATTGTTTCTCCTTTGTTCTTGGAATATAGCATATTATCAGGGAAATGGCGAAGTATAGATCAGGACTATTAGAGATGGCCCTCACCTAACCCAAAGTAGGCCCTTTTGTTCCTCCCCACCTTGCACAGACATTCAGCTATTCCCAACAGCTTTCCCAGGGATATTGCATAGGGAAGGGGACAGGAAGAAAGAGGGAGGATCTTCAAATTATTAACCAAAGAACTAATTCCAGTGTAAGAACTGACACACCCTTGGAGCTTAGCAAGATTCAAGCCTGCTAGCCCAAGTAATAAATAAATAAAACATAAGAATTGTCACAGTACTTAAAGGAAGGTAAAGTCTTAGAAGGCAAAGACTTTGATTTTTATCTTTATGTCTCAAGTGCCCAACACAGTATCTGGCACTGCTTGCTGCTTGATGGATCTCATCACTGTGAATCCTTCTTCCACTAGTGTAGATCACATCCTGATCACCACCTTTGTGCTTCATGTGCTAGAAGCCTTCCTTGGGTTCTCTGAAGGGTATCATAAACATACATGAAAAATGGACAACATAGAGAAAAGCCCAGGATTCATGATAATCCACAGACTTGAAAGTAATTCCCCCTGCCCCTCCCCTGTCAATTAAGGAACCAATAAGCATTAATTAAACACCTACCATATGCCTGATGTTGTTCGAAAGTCCTTAAAGTCAAAGAATCTTTTCTGTCTTTATATCATCAGAGCCCACACATGGTAAAGACATAGCAAATGCTTGTTGAATTACCTTAAATTGAATTAGATTGAATTTTCCAATAGTTTTCTAGGCCTCCAGGAGGCTTCTTAAAGTTTTCCCACTCCTTTTCCCTTTTCACCTGAGAAATTTTTACATGGCCCTGGGCATATAGGCATATAAAGTAGGTTTACAAACTAAACATTCACTGATAATAAATCATAATTTTGCATCCCCACATTCGGTTACAAGATCTCATATATGTTCACAACCCACAATTTTAAAAGTTTTGCTATAGGAAAGAATGATTCTTAATAAAGTCTAAGAAAATTTTGAATAGAAATTTTCTGAGAGAGGAAGGTGGTCTGGGATATGTTTATTTAAGAAGTTATTTTGTTTTATTTGGCAGAAGGAAGGATTGAAAAATGTAAAAAAGAAAAAGAAAATTTTTTTCCTTTCATTGTGAAAGGCATTTCTGTTATCAGCCTCCTTGTCTGGCTCATCACCTTCCTAGACAGGCTCATAGTCTGAAACGCCATTGAGTTGAGAATAAAGGTTAACATCTTCCCATTGTTCTTGTTGCTGAGCCAAAGGCTGGTTGTCATGGTGACTGGTGGCGAAGCAGAGAGAAGCCTCGCTTAGGTCTTGTCCCTTCCCACCCCCAAATTGCACCTCATGCTTGAAGAGTTTTCCCTGGAACCTGAGGCTTCAAGAAAGGCAAATGTTAACTTCTTAAAGAAAAACGGTTTTCAAAGGCTTAGCAACTATTTACAGTGACAGGTTGCGTTAGTCCCCTTGATCTGAGTTTACTTAATTTGGGCTCTTATGACTGCCTTTTATTCTATTTCCAAAACATGTTATTTTCTAATTAACTAAGTAATATTAGACAAGTCACTTGATGTTTCTGAAAATTTTTATAATAAAACTTGTACCAACCCCACAGAATGGTTATGGAGAAAGCACTTTGTTAACCATGAAGTTACTAAGTAGGAGTTATGTCACTCTAACTCGGGAATTCTTAATCTGGTGGGTCTATGTATAGATATGAAAAGGTTTGTGAAGTTGGATAAAGAAAATATTACATCTTTATTTTCACTTTGCATTATTTTGTCAATTTGTAGTGCTTATAGGATCCCAAGACCATTGTAAGTAGGTAATTTCAGCATATTCACCAACATTTCTTACAAAGTATAAAAATGCAGAAAAATGTTACTCAAAAGAGTTCAGAACTTAATAAACCTCTCAAAATTAAACAAGTGTAGACCTAGGGAAAGATGAAAGAAAGAGAGAGAGAGAGAGAGAGAGAGAGAGAGAGAGAGAGAGAGAGAGAGGGGGCAGAGAGAGAGAGAGAGGGACAGAGAGAGGGACAGAGAGAGGGAGAGAGAGAGGGACAGAGAGAGAGAGAGAGAGAGAGAGAGAGAGAGAGAGAGAGAGAGAGAGAGAGAGAGAGAGAGAAAGAGAGAGAGGGACAGAGAGAGAGAGAGAGAGGGACAGAGAGAGGGACAGAGAGAGGGAGAGAGAGAGAGAGAGAGAGAGAGAGAGAGGGAGAGAGAGAGAGAGATGAGAGAGAGAGAGAGAGAGAGAGAGGGAGGGAGAGAGAGAGAGAGAGGGAGGGAGGGAGGGAGAGAGAGAGGGAGGGAGAGAGAGAGAGAGAGAGAGAGAGAGAGAGAGAGAGAGAGAGAGAGAGAGAGAGAGAGAGAGAGAGAGAGAGAGAGAGAGGGAGGAAGGGAGAGAAGGAGGGAGAGAGAGAGAGAGAAGAGAGAGAGAGAGAGAGAGAGAGAGAGAGAGAGAGAGAGAGAGAAAGAGAGAGGGAGGGAGGGAGAGAGAGAGAGAGAGAGAGAGAGAGAGAGAGAGAGAGAGAGAGAGAGAGAGAGAGAGAGAGAGAGAGAGAGAGAGAGAGAGAGAGAGAGAGAGGTCTCAGAATCAAGAATCTAAAGAGGTCAAGAAGTATCCTTCATTTATGGAATGAACACTGGTTTCATAAAAAAGCACAACACTAAACAACATCACAAAAACAAAATTAACTATAACTTAAAAGATGGGAAATGGCTAATTAAATAAAGAGAGTTGTTTTCAGCACAGCTCTTTACATAAGCCAGATCATCAATTTGTTACAGCAAAGATAAAAATCAAAACTGAATTGAAGAATGGGATAAAGAAGAAAAGCTGTAATGTGCAATTAAATCCATATCAATCTGTCATATTCAAGCAAACAACTGATACTAGAAAATGAGAAACAGGACAAAAAAGAAAAGAAAGTTTTATTGCTGTAAAGAAATTACTACAATAAGGGTTTATTACAAGACACCCACAGAAACTGGCTCAATCATCAAATGCTTGATCTTCTTACCAAATGAAGAGACCTTGCAGCCAAGGGCAAAACCTTGTTTAGAATAAACACTAATTTATAAATTAAAAAGTCTTTTGGAAAACATCAATGGATTGTTATAAACATCACAACCTCATAAAACATTAAGGGAGAAATAATTTTGTTGAAAACTTGACAAAAAAAAAATAACAGTTTGTCCTGAAAGGAGGACAGCAAACCAAGATGTCAATATTTCTATAACAAACTCATTTCTTCATTTGTGACAGTAGAGTCATAGTATTTGAAAGCTAACATCTCAGTTCCCAATGGGATTTATGGGGAAATACAAATGGCTCCAAATAAAATGAAGGCAGAAAGACCCACTGGACTAGACTAGAGCAGCCAGATACAGGAAGTTCATATTGGATCTGTAAAATATCAAATGATTCGAAAGGCAATATTACTTCTGAAAAAGGAAAATACTGAAAGGGCACTAACTACTAATCCATATCCCTACTTTTTCATCAGTAGAAAATACAAAAATAATCTTCCTACATATTATGTGTATCCTTGATGAAAACTTAAGAAGGAAACATGCACAGGCTTTCAAAAATGATATCATTAAGTTTGTTGCAGTCACATGATTGAAAGAAAAATTCAGAGAACTCACTGTGTTGTCGGTGAACAGTACAAAGACATTTGACTTAGTAGAAGACAATACAATTTTAAAGGCTTTCCCCAATAAAGTGTTGGGGATGTTAATTAGCACATAGATATTAATTAAAGTCATATGAGGTTCTTTGACATATTATAATAGAAATAACTTTAATGGTCCTCAGATTATTAATGTCAAGTAAAGTATAAAAATAAATTACATGCTCTCCAAAGTTCTTCTTCCCTATCTTAAAAGTTGTCCAATAAAGAGTTCAAATGGCATAGGGATTCCTTATAGATGGTGTGGTCTTCCAGATGTTTCTGTCTTCAAATAACATTATGCAACTTGCATCAAGACAAAGACCATTGCAGACCCTCTTAAATGAGATTTGTAACCATTTAAAAGAGTTTAATAATCTACTCAGTAAAAATCAAGTGGATGGAAAATTAATGTTTTTTTTTTTCAAACAATGATAATCAGTTGAGATACTCCATAAAGGAAATCTATCAGTACTCACTTAGGTCTTGGACAGACCCCACAGGACAATAAGCCAAATACAAAACTGAATAGGAAGAAGAAAGAGGGGCTAGATTATATTTGGGAAATGTTGTACTTTCAACAACCCCAGCAGTCTCCTTGAAACAAACCCCCCAATTTTTAAAGGCAACATGCCTTTCCTCAGTAGCAGCGAGGTGGGAAACAACAAATGCCTTAGCTGGTTAGTATCTTTTTCTAAATTATGGACAGCGCAATCCCTGAACAATCTAACTTGTAGGGTACCCAAAGAGCATTGAAGAGATTTATGATGGTCATGAATAGACTGCAGCATATTGCCAGTGAGAACTTTAAGAAGGGAAATGGAGTGAGCAAGTATCATGTAGTACAAAACTTCTTAAACTGTGAGTTGCAAATCCCATGTGGAGTCACATAATTAAATGTGGGAGGATCACAAAATTATGACTTGTTGTCAGCAAATGTTTGTTTTGCATATCTATTTTATATTCCTATATAACTGGGGTCACAAAAATTTCTCAGGCAAAAAGTGGTCACAAGTGGAAAAAGCTTAAGAAGAAATCTAAAAAACAAATGACTGGATAAGGAGGTGGGATAGTGGGGTAGCAAAAGCAAAGTATAATAGATGCACAGCTGGTGTTGTCCTGGTATCACTTCACATTACGTTTAAGGACCTAGAAGGTTTTCAGTTTATTAGATAGAGGTCCACTCTCAACAGAGGGTTTGATAATAGACCAGCATTGCAAAGGATGGGAAGAAATAGATGGGTCATTATGTGCACCACTGGAAGGAATACTCATCTCATTGAAATCCCAGATCCACTGAATTAGCATATTAAATTCTATTTATATGGATCATAAGATACAGACAAATCAATCACCTAAGATTTATTGGATATCTACTAGGCTCCCAGGTCTGTAAGCAATGCTATGGAAGATGCACAGAAGTGTAAGAAATGATCCCTTCCCACAAGAAGCTTAAAAGACAGGGAGATCTAGAGGAAAGAAAATATGAAGGGTAGCTCAGACTTTTTGTCTATGATCTGCCACCAAATAATTATGTGGAGGTTCAATGGTATGAATAACAAAATAATATTGGGATGAAATATATATCCCCAGGATGTATTGAATTCAAGATCTTTATTATTGCCATTTTAAAAATTCATTTTATCTCTTATGATTGTTCTTTGATTATAGTAAATTGGAATTGTTATTGACAGGAATCCAAAATAAGAAATTTACATATTTGTCATAGGGGAATGTATGCAAATGTTTAGTTTTCATTTTATATGAGAATACTGTCTTATTCCCCATTACTTTACTTGGTATTTCAATGATGATCTGTTATGTCATCAATGTTTTTTCTATGGTACTTACAAAAGCTATTCCTGTCCTCTTTTCCTGTGCTGCTTTGTCCATGTCCTCCTCTTAATCTTCTATAAGATTTCTAAGGAACGTGAAAAGAGCATCTTTCTAGTTCTCTTAGGATAGTTTCTCTCTCAGACCTATGAAGGAGGAAGGAATCTGTGACCAAAGAAGAACTAGAAATCATTATTGATTACAAAATAGAAAATTTTGATTATATCAAATTAAAAAGGTTTTGTACAAACAAAACTAATGCAGACAAGATTAGAAGGGAAGACAATTTTTCAGTTAAAGATTCTGATAAAGGCCTCATTTCCAAAATATATAGATAATTGACTTTAATTTATAAGAAATCAAGCCATTCTCCAATTGATAAATGGTCAATTTCAGATGAAGAAATGAAAACTTTCTTGCCATATGAAAAGATGCTCCAAATCAATATTAATCAGAGAAATGCAAATTAATACAACTCTGAGATACCACTATACACTTCTCAGATTGGCTAGGATGACAGGAAAAGATAATACTGAATGTTGGAGGGGATGTGGGAAAACTGGGACACTGATACATTGTCGGTGGAATTGTGAAAGCATCCAATCATTCTGGAGAGCAATTTGGAATTATGCTCAAAAAGTTATCAAACTGTGCATACTTTTTGATCCAGCAGTGATGCTACTGGGCTTATATCCCAAAGAGATCCTAAAGAAGGGAAAGGGACCTGTATGTGCCAAAATGTTTGTAGCAGCTCTTTTTGTGGTGACCAGAAACTGGAAACTGAGTAGATGCCCATCAATTGGAGAATGGCTGAATAAGTTGTGGTATAGGAATGTTATGGAATATTATTGTTCTGTGAGAGATGACGTTCAGGATGATTTCAGAAAGGCCTGGAGAGACTTACATGAACTGATGCTGAGTGAGATGAGCAGAGCCAGGAGATCATTATACACTTCAACAACGATACTGTATGATGATCAATTCTGATGGACATGGCTCTCTTCAACAATGAGATGAACCAAATCAGTTCCATTTGTTCAATAATAAAGAGAACCAGCTACACCCAGTGAAAGAACTCTGGGAAATGAGTGTGAGCCACTACATAGCATTTCTACTCCCTCTGTTTTTGTCCACTTGCATTTTTGATTTCCTTCTCAGGTTATTTTTACCTTATTTCTAAGTCCGATTTTTCTTGTACAGCAAAATAACTGTATGGATATGTATACATATATTGTGTTTAACATATAGTTTAACATATTTAACATGTATTAAATGTGTAAACACATTTAACATGCAGGTCTATCTACCATCTAGGGGAGGGGGTGGGGGGAAGGAGGGGAAAAGTTGGAACAGAAGGTTTTGCAAGGGTCAATGCTGAAAAATTACCCATGCATATATTTTGTAAATAAAAAGCTATAATAAAAATTAAAAAAAAAAAAAGAATTGCATGATACCACGCATTATTATGGGCCATCTATTCCTTATGTCTTGCCCTCATTCCTTCACTGGCCAGTCTTATTTACCAGTCATTCATCTCTACAATAAATACCCTTTGCCAGGCTTTCCTTGCATGGTTCTTAGTTGGCAATATATCACAGTCTATTTATGCCCATCACATGCCTTTCCATTGCCTTTTGGGTAGTGTGGATTTAATATTTAGTAACTAGATATCCCCTGACTCATATTCATGTAACATTATCAGAGATGTTGCTGTTAAATAACTAGTCCTTTCTTTGAAGAAAAAGTGGGATCAGTAAAAGCACTGAACAATTTCCCAGAGTCAATGTAGATCACACTTCTCTTCTTATTAATTTCTTGGTTCAATTCATGATCTTTGCACAAGAGGTATTGTCACTGATAATCACTCAAGATATTGCCATCCATAGTATCATAGACTCTTAGAGATGCATCCCTCCTTTCCATTTCTATTGTAACTATTCTAGTTCAAGACTTTTACTTGCATAAACTTCCCAACTAGGTTTCCCATCTATAATCTCTTTCTCCTCCTCACACAACTGCTAGAATGACAGGATCACAATTAATCATAATAAATGCATTCATATAACATTTTAGGTGTATAATGCACTTTTTTTTTTACAAAAAGTATGATGTAGACTGTGCAAGTATTATTATTTCTATCTCCTAAAAGGGGAGGTTAAATAATTTACAAAATTCTCACTCAAATTTCCTCAACCAGAGGCTGATAGCATGTTTTTTTCTCATTGGTAGCCAGGTGGGAAAGAACACTGGTTCTTTCTAGCTGGTTAGTGTCTTTTTGTAAGCATTCTTCATTCCAGCTCATCACAACAATCAAAAGATTCTTCTTCATGTGGTAATTAGAGTGAAAATCAGATTTGTTCATTCTCTGAAGTCCATAGAGGACTATATCAGCAGAGCATGTTGTGCATGCTCATAAGGACTGGCCTCTTGAGCTAGTTCTTCCCACTCCTTAAAGTTATTTTTGGTAGATGATTTATCTTCCCTACTAAATTATAAGTGGCAGTTAGGTGGAGCAGGAAGTTTCATCTTCCTGACTTCAAATCTTGCATCAGAAACTTACTAGCTGTGTAATCCTGAACAAATAATTTAATTCTGCTTGCCTTAGTTTTCTCCACTGTAAAATGAGCTGGAGAAGGAAATGATAAACCACTCTAGTATCTTTGTTAAGAAAACTCCAAATGAGGGATGAATACAAGGGATAATGTTGTGGAGAAAAATTGCTCATGCATATATACTGTAAAAAAAAAATTCTAAATAAATTAAAAAAAAAAACCCTCCAAATGGAGAAGAATTAGACAGCACAACTATACTTGTGGAGGATCTCAAAAAAACTCCAAACAGGGTCACAGAGAGGCAGGCATTATTGAAAAACAACTGAACAGCAAGAACCAAAAAAATTATCAGTGCCTTGATGACTGGATTCATCTTTATTCTCCTACTATACTTAGCACAGTGCTTTGAGTATTGTATAGTAAATTCTCAATAAAAGTTTGTTGAATAAAATAGTAAGATCAATCTGACTGGAATAAAGTATGTTGGGAAATAATGAGAAATAGATGCAAAATTCAAACATTGTTAAGCAGACCAACTGGCAAGGCTCTGTGCCCAGGATAGCTATCCTGTCCACTCAGTCTTAGTTTTGCTACTGTTGTTGGTGGTCCTTTTTTTTTTTCAAAGCGAACCAGTGACATCACAAGGTAATATCTTGGCTCCACAGGGTCTACTTCAGTCACCTTCATGGCCACTGGAACAAATTGTTCTTATCCACTCATTCCACTGGAGAAAATCTTCACATGCATGGGATTTGAGGCTTCTCCATTAATCTCAACCTGTATTAACCCATCTACTGAGAGAGTTTTACTGAATTATGGTTGCTGTACATAGTACAGCTTCTTGAGTGAGAGCTGGGTAAAGGTGAACATCAAAGATAGATGTGCAGCCCTGAAAATGGGTCAGCAAGTCCTCACAGCAGAGATTCTAGTCTTCTGAACACTAGATAGATGGATAGGTAGATAGATAGATAGACAGACACAGACAGACAGATGGATAGATAGACAGGTGGATAGATAGATAGACAGATAAAAATATTTATGTGATAGTAAATTCAACAGTTTTTGTCATCTTGCCAGAAATCACACTGTTTGCACATAACAGAACAACATTCATAACAGTCCTATCGGCATTATCTTCTCAAAAGTTCTAAATTCGTTACTTTTACGTTTGACATTTGAGAACCATTGAAAAGTATTATATAGAGAGTTGGCTTCAGAGTCAGAAATACCTGGTTTCTAATCCTGTCTCAGTGTTCTAAGCTTTATGAGTTTCGGAGGAAATGTTGAAATCACGTCTAGTACAAAAAAATTTTTTTGATAACACTTTTGAATTTTTATTGATTTCATTCTGAATTTAAGAAGTAAAACAAGCATTTCCATAGCATAATAAAATGGGGGGGGGGGGGAAGATGATTATACATGAAACTGCAATTCTATCGTGCACTACTTTCTATTCCTTTTAAGTATAAAGTTATGTAACTTTTTTTATTTCCCTTTTTTTCTTCTCTCACCCCCACCTTGCCCTAGAGATGGCTACCAATGGACATAAATACATATACACACACACACAAACACACACACACACACACACATACATATATATATATATGTATGTGTGTGTGTGTGTGTGTGTGTATATATATATACATATATATGTATATAAGTATGTGTCTCTTCCTCCTTTGTTTAAAAGTGTATTTCATGATACTAGCCCCGGTTACCAAAATTGCTATTTACAACTCTTCTAGGCAGGCCACTGAATTGAATACAAACAACTGATCAAGAATAGGGACATTGCGGTCCAAACTAAAGATTGTTTTGACTAGGCAGTGGAATGTTAGAAAGATCTTTGTTCAAATCCCATTTTGGACACTTACTCCTTGTTTTTATTATTGTTTAGTCATGTCTGATTCTTCGTGACCTTGTTTGGGGTTTTCTTGGCAAATATACTGAAGTGATTTAGCATTTCCTTCTCTAGCTCATCTTACATCTGAGGAAACTGAGGCAAACAGGGTGGTGTCTTGCCCAGCATTGTAATGCACCTAGTTGCCCTCCTATTTATGTAACTGTAAGCAAATCGTCATGTCTCTGAACCTCAATGTCTTCATCTGTATAATGGAAAAGACAGGCCTTACCCATCCTATGGACAGCTGTTAGAGTTAAGTGAGATAAATGTGGGCTTTGGTCTCCCAGGACACAGAAGTGAACTGTTAATGCTTAATTCACAGATGACTTGCAAATATGCCTTTTCTTCACATACCAGACTAAGCCATTCTTGTCTTTTAGTGTGTGTTCTTATTAGTGGACACTAGCATGTCCAGAAATAATCTAATGTATAAAAAAGGGATAGGGAAATCAGATATTTTGCATCTAATTTTTCAAATTTATATTTTAAATGAAGCTTAATTATTCATTTTAAAAAATTAAATTTAGTTAAGTTTTTAGTTTTATGAATAATATCCTTGAGTATTTAATAAATGTTCATTTACCTTTAAAAAAAAAAAAAAAGGTCCCTGTATGCACACCATAATGAAATGTGCTGCTCACATCCATGATCTATTTCCATCTTTCAAACACTTATTAAGGTCTTATTTTTCATCAGTATTTATTAGCCAATTTGCCTCATTCACATAAGCAAAAAATTCTGCAGGATCATTTCAAGTAGTGGTATAATACAATGCTTTAAAAAAAAAAAAATCTTTTCCTTGAAGTCTGGTTTCTGTAAAATTAGCCTGCTTCCTTATTGTTCCATGATACAAACCTCAAAGAACAACATTATCTTCTGGATGAATATTGGGGATAACAGTTTAAATATTCCTTTAAAGCTGAAAAATCCTATAATTTAGATAGGGAAAATCTATTTAAAGGCCTTATCTAATGCAGGTTGCTAATAGTACCACAGGTCAAACATCTTTCCTGAAAACAAATTTGATTTCCCAGAAACCTTGACCTAGCACAATATGCATCTAGGTGTGGGTGATCTTATCTTGTCCCCCAAAATCAGTAATAAAGGAGATTCTAGCAAAAGAGCAGAAACAAGACAGGGCTGCACACATTGGCTAGGACAGGCAGAAGTTTTCTGTGGCAAACTTCCAGCTAGAGAAAACCCCTTAACTCATGCCTCAAAGGAGCTCCAGGATTAATTGTATTGATCTCTTTGCCTGGTTCAAGCAATCCTAGAGTGAGGCTGGATACTCTCCTGGCCCAGGCGCTTCCCTGGCTGATTGGCTGTATTGCTTGGATGCCCCAGTTGCTCAGGCATCACTTGGGGAGAGGCTCAGGAGTAGGAAAGCTTCCTATTATCCTGCCCGAGGTTTTTTGATCAGTGAGGAACCTACCCACTGTGAAATCGCTTGGTGCACTTTCCACGGTTTTCAGGAAGGCCACAGGTCACTTTGAGCTTAGATGCAGGAGCATTGAGACGCTAAGGTCATGAGAACCTCTCTAAGAGTGTAATAGTTTTACCAGCCATTGACAACGTTTTCACCCTCAGCCCTGGGAGGAGAATGGATGAGAATGTTTCCCTGTCTGCCCCAAAAGAAGCCCTCCTTTTCCCATGCCTGGGGGTTGGGCAGTAAGCAGAATTATAGCACCAGGGTTTCTATTCATGAAGTTATAACACTGACTACATTGTTCCAACATAGGCTGGATAGGCACACAAAATTATTGGGCAATAGTTGCCAAGCATTAGGTTGGCAGAGAGAATCCAAGCCAAAAACCATGATGTCAAGTGGCTAAGTTCCCTTATTAATGTGGTACCTTTTGAGCCTTAGGAAAGCAAAAAGATTTTAGAGGAGATTAATCAAGAGGATTCAGGTTTCTTTCATCATCCCTCTAAGCCAAGGAGAAAGAAGATGAGCTGGGGATCTCAAGAAGCAAAAGGATAAAGTCAGCCCACAAGAAACATGTTATCACCAGCTCCTATTATCAGAGAGCCCAGTGAAAATAAAAGGCAGTATGGAGCAATGGACTGGATTTCAAGTTATATGACTCATGTTCAAACCTAGCTCTCATATCTACCTGTATGACCTTAAACACAGTATTTAACCTCTCTGGATCTCAATTTCTTAATTTGTAAACTGGCAGAGAGGGTAAATTGAGCTAAAATGTCTTAAAATTAATTTCCAACTCTAAGTCTATAATTCTATAATTCTGTGACAATTTGGAGCTTTATCTGAGAGCTTTTAACCCCAAAATGAAGCAGTCAAACCATCTAAGTTTAAAAAAGCCTTTTCCAGAATAGATATTATCTTCTTTTCCTCCTCCTCCTCCTCTTTCTGTTCCTTCTTCTCCTCTTTCTTTTTCTCCTCCTCTTTCTCCTTCCTTTCTTTCTGACTAGGTCTCTCCATTTTGCTCAGACTAGAAATACAGTGGTCACTACAGTCCCAACCTGCCCTAGTTTACCCCTCCTTAGGCAGCCTGATAAAACCTCTTTTTCCCAAGGTTCACCACATTAGTGCCAGATTTAGTACAGATATCTAATCAGCTTTTGCCTTGCTGCAGCTCATCCTGAGCTGAAGTAACCTACCAGTTTCAGCCTCCCCAGAGCAAGGATTATACCTACACCTGGCTATTCTCAACTTTTTATTTGAAAAATATAACATCATGTTTGTGATTCATTCACTATGATAAAAAATTCTGACAATAACTTTCTAATTCTTTTGATATAGTCCTGAGAATATTTTTCTTTTTTAAAATCTTAACAGTATTTTATTTTTTTTCCAACTGCATGTAAAGATAGTTTTTAACATTCATTTTTTAAAGATGAGTTACAAATTTTTTCCTTCCCTCCTCTCTCCTCAAGATAGCAAGCAATCCAATATAGGTTATACATGTACAATCACATTAAACATATTTCCATATTAGTCATATTGTGAAAAAAAATCAGCACAAATGAGAAAAGCACAAGAAAGTAAAAAACAAATTTTAAAAAAGCAAAAATAGTATGCTTCAATCTACATTCAAATTTCATAGTCCTCTGGATGTAGATGTCATTTTCCATCACAAGTCTTTTGGAATTATTTTGCACCAGTATATTGCTAAGGGCTAAGTCTATTATCAAATAATCTTTCTTTTACTATGTACAATGTACTCTTGGTTCTATTCACTTCATTCAACATCAGTTCATGTAAGTTTTTCCAAGTTTTTCTGAAATCCACCTGCTCATGGTTTCTTATAAAACAATAGCATTTCATTACTTTCATATACTGTAACTTATTCAGTCATTCCCCAATTGATGGGCACTTCCTTAATTTCGAATTCCTTGTCACCAGAAAAAAAAAGCTGCTACAAATATTTTTGCACATGTGGATCATTTTCCCTCTTTTATGATCTCTTTGGGATACAGATTCATTAATGTTTCTGCTGGATCAAAGGGTATGAACAATTTTATAGCCCTTTGGGCATAGTTCCAAACAGCCTAAGAATGTTTTTTTTTTTTAAACTGCCAATTGGCCACATAGACAATGTTATTTCTAATGTCCCTTTTGCCTCTAATTTCACATGATTCTATATGACTCTGGTACAGTGGGGAGAATCCTAAATTTGGAATCAGAAGAAATAAATTCAAATCCAAGTTGTGATTCTTAGCTAGCTATTTTATTTCTCTAGACCTCAGTTACCTCTTCTTGTATAATGAAGGGGATTGATAGATTACTTTTCTGTGTTGCTTTTTAGCTCCAAATTGATGATCTTATGATGTATATGACTCCTTTCATCTCCAAGTCTTCCTTGACGTATCATATATGGCAAAAACTGTTATTGTTCAATATAACTTCCCAGGCAATGCAAATCTAAACTAGATTTTGTGTGGTGTGGTATTATGTGAGAAACACAGAGAGAAAGAAAGAGAGATGGGGGAAATTAAATAAGCTACCTTTATCTACTGAATGAGGCCTACAGAGACCATGCCCAAAAGAATAAATGCATGGGGATGAGCCTGTATTCTAGCTTCTTCTAGTAAATGTCTTGCATATATACAAAGCATATGTACAAAGACTCCTTGTTTGCCACAATATTAATCACTGAGAGCTATGTGTAAAATGAAGAGCCATTTATCTAGCAAGTTTTAAAATGGAAACAAATTTGGTTCTTATTCTTTTCTCCTTTTTTTTTTTTTTCAAATTTATTCCTTGATATTCTAACAACTCTTATTTGGAATTCTGGGGGTGTGGGAAGAGATTTCCTTTCCTTTTCTTCTTCCCAAAAACAATTATCATGTCTAACCATGGAAATGAGGGTATGTGCATGTCTGGATGAGTTTGAGGTTGGACCTCAGTCAAGTCTGCAGATGCTTCTGCTTTAGATTTCTTTCCCTGTGTGTAGGTGGCCAAACAGCAATTCTGAGATGCACATTTCCCTTCCTTGGTAGTTACTGCATGCTCTTGAGGCCTAGAATCATTGAAGAACTCTGATTCTAATTAATCCCCTGGTGCTACCTGTAAATCCCCCTTTCCAGCCTCTAGCTAGAAGTCAGAGGGCTATCAGAGTCCTAAGCTACAAACTCAAAAAAGAGAAAGAGTAATATTAGAAGTTGTGTCTTCTTTTAAATCTTCCAAATGATCAATTTTTCTTGCTCAGTTACAACCAGCTTTGACACAGCACTCTCACCAAAGGGAAATAAAGTACAAGTTCATCCCTACAAATGTTTTGTGGTTTGACCCTCAGAGACCTCATAAAATGAGTAGTTCCCGTGATCATTCACATTGTATATATCAGAACTTCTTAAGTTTTTTTCCACTCATGACCCCTTTTTGCCTGGGAATTTTTATGTAATCTTCAGTATATGGAGATATATAAAAGGTATACCAATCAAACATTTATTGATAATAAATCATAATTTTACAAAAAAAAAAGGCATATTCAGTTATGAGAGCCCATGTAGGATCAGAATCCACAGTTTGAAGTTTTCAAGTTTTAAACTGCCCTAAGAGTTTGTGGATATCCTATTCCTAATTTATGCATTTACATGGGTATACGATATATAAACAAATATATATATATATGTATATATATATGCATGCATATATACATATGTAGTATTTGTTAAGTATATCAATTCATATATAATATAGTCATGTCACATTTATTATATTAATTCATTTTGAGAGAAGTATAGTATGGTTTGATAGAAAGTTGACTTCAGAAGCAGGATCATCTTCTCACAAGTCTTTCCTCTTATATGTAATTCTGAACAAGTGACTTAACCTCTCATTGTCTCCAAGAAACTCCGTAAAACTCTAAAGTTGGGGAGAAGGTGTTGATCTTCATCAATAGAGGAAGTTCCTTGATATGAAGTCCCTACCCAAATGAAATCATCGGTTCACACAAAAACAAAATTATATATACATATACACACTGGGAAAAATAGATATACATGCATATATATATATATATATATATATATATACACACACACATACACATATGCATGTGTGTATAAATTATTTTGTTATTTTATTTTAGTGAAAACCTAACCTTTTGCCTCTGGATTGCCCAATTGCAAGAATAAAAGCAAAGTGATTCTCTTTTCCCCATTTATATCTGAGAGGCTAAAAACCAGGAGAAATATTACACACTTCAAGGGTCTTATCCTTAAATCTCTATGTATTGTACTTCAAATAACAATTATTCTTGCCACATCCCAAGGAGGTATAGAGGTGAATTTTTTAATGTCTTTCAGATAAAGAAGATAGGGTTGATTTCTTCATTGCAACAGAGACAAGCTAAAGATGAAGTAGTGCAGTGGGCATGAAAATACACCCATGTTTTCTCTGCTTCTGGTGATGAAACAAGATTGAAGTCAGGAGTTTTCCTTCTTCCCTATTCAAAGTTGTTTTTCCTATTTACAAAATGTATTTATATGTCCTGTCTGATTGAACAACAACAAGCAAACCTTTACTGAGTGGTAGCTAGCTGCTTTCTGGGAAGCTTAATGCTGGGTACTCTGGTGGGGAGTGCTATAAAGATGAATAAGATAGTAGAGAAGAATCACAGATTTTGAATTGTAAAGGTCCTTAGAGACCCACTATTCCAGGGGTCAGCAAACTATGCTTGTCCACAATTTTTTTTTGGTTATTGTATTTTAAAATGTAAATTTTATTGTTCAAGGGCTATAGAAAAGCAAAAAGTTTCCCCACCTCCTAATTTTATAATTCCTAATCAGTCACTTTATTTTATAGAGCAGGAAATTGAGGCTCTGAGATGTGACTTACCCAAAATCACACAGATAGTATTTGCTCTACTGAAATTCCATTCTTGATAGTCCTTCATGGCCCTTGAGGAAATTCCTACTGTAGAATTTTAGGTCTTGGGATCCCATCTGTTCTTTCTCTAAAATCTTTGGAATCTTTTCCTCCAAGATTAGGTTTTGCCCTCCAGGAGGAGGTAGCAATTTAGTAGAGGATATGAGTCATATGCCCAAATAACTAAGACATGAGGAAGAGTGAAAAAGTGCAGTAAGAGAAGCAGAGAACATTATAAGAGAGCAGAGAAGGGAGAGATGATTTTCAACTTCATAAGTTAGGGAAAACTTCATGGAGAGCATGATGTGTGAGGTAGCCCTTAAAGGCTCTTGACCTCCCACACAACCACTCCCCAGTCTTGTTTCTAATATACCATAAAATATCAGACAGAGGATCCTATTGGAGGAAAAAAGCATTATGATCATGGAAGGTTCCACCAATGTGGAAGTTTCTAAACTGAGGGAAAAAAAATCTGAAAGGCATTCAATTTCTTTAGTATGAAGACTGTCCCGTTGCATATGGGAATCCCCTGCTCTGACACAAACTACAATCTAGCTATGTTTTAGAAACTCCGCCTTAGGGCTTCTTTAGAATCTCTTAGACAAAGCGATTTGTTGATGACCATACAATAATATTCATCCAAGTTGGGAATTCACTTAGATCTCTCTATCTCCAAGCCCACTATTATCCCTGCTATGACAATAATTTTTAAATTAAAAATAGTATTTTTTAAATTTCCCTAAAATCTGAGTTTTTCATCTTGTCCAGTAATCCAACCCTATTCAGCAAGCTATTTGCTCAAGTGGAACCCTATCCCTATTCCTAGCTTTGAATTAAATCCCAGATCAGAAAAAGAAAATATCCAAAATAATTAAAATTGTTAAATTGTTGTACACTTCCTTTCTCTGAGGTATCTGCATTATCCTGTGGATTTTATTAACTTGCTAATGAGCGGTTAAGTCTCTTTAGAGTTTAAAAAACTTCCAGCATTATAATAATTTCCAAAGTTTCTGATGAACTTCACATCCTGCCCTGCCCTGGCGCTGTTTGTGAGCTCTTTACAAAGACTCTTTATGGAGATTCCATAAACTCTGTAATATGGCACAGCCTTTTGAATCACCATATGTAGTTTATTAAAAAGCAACAAATACAGTTAAGAGAAAAACACCCTACAGCTATAACTTTTTAAGAAAGTATAACTTTCTCGTATATCACTGGCCAACCCTTCCTGTCTTAACATTAGACAGGATTTAGAATTGTCTGTCCAATAATTAAAAAAAAAAAAAAGCAAATTATTGATTGACCATCCATATTTGGATAACCTTCCTTTGATATTCTAGGGCAGTTGCAAGCTGTAAGATTATGCTGATACATGAAATAAAATGAATTTAGAGCTGGAGCCCACACAGACCAAACTAGTAAGCATTTTGTTGATTGAAGTGGTCAAATGAGATTGCTTATAAATCTTGTGATGAGGATGGAGGAAGGGAAGAAGAGAAACAATATTGCTCATCTATAATATGAGAGGGATTAGCCTAGGCGTTTTCTAAGGTCCTTATCCTCCATAACAGAGATTCATTGTCCTTAAAAGAAAGGCTCAGAGGATAGGAGGTGGTAGTACTGGATTTTAAACACAGTTCTTTGAATTTACATTTCTCTTATCAATCGTGATGTATGATACTTTTTCATGTGACTATAGATAGTTTTGATTTCTTCTTCTGAAAACTGTCTGTTCATACTCTCTAACCATTTATCAACTAGGAAATGGCTGATTAAGTTGTGGTAAATGATTGTGATTGAATATTATTGTGCTATAAGAAGTGATGAGAAAGCTGATTTCAGAAAAACCAGGAAAAACTTACATGAATTGATGCAAAGTAAACTGAGCAGAACAAGGAGAATGTTGTACCAGATAGTAACAATAGTGTATAATGATCAATTGTGAAAGACTTAATGATTCTTAGCAATACAATGAATGAAAATCATCTCAAAAGGCTCATGATGAAAAATGCTATCCAGCTCCAGAGAGAGAGAAATGATGGATCCTGAGTGCAGACTGAAGCATAATTTTCTTCACTTTATTTTTCTTGCTTTTTTTCTAACATGGCTAATATAGAAATGTTTTCCATTATTTCATAATTGATATTGCATTTCTTGTCTTCTCAATGAATTTGGGAGGGCTAGGAGGGAAGAAGAGACTTCAGTAATCAAAAAAAATTTTAAGCAAATGTTAACAATAAATAATGTTTTTTTAATTTAAAAAACAATTCTGACACTAAATTCAAAGCTCTTCCCTCTGCTGGACACATCAAAACTCTGAGGATGAGGCCATAGGTACCAAACTGACTTGAAAAAATACTGGTTGATGATAATAAATAGAATGAAGAAGCAGATAATCTCTGAATTCTTAAATTTTTTTACTCACTATATAGTTTATAATTATAACAAAACTAGAAAAACTTAAAGAAAATATGAAACATCTCATTACAAAAACAACTGACCTGAAAAACAGATTGAGGAGAGATCATATTGGACTACCTAAAAGATATGGTTAAAAAAGGAATCTGGGATACAACATTACAAGAAATTTAACCTCTTTGAACTCTTGTTTTCTCATCTGTTAAATGGAAATATTCCTTTTCTTAAATTCTATATACCAATGAAATTATAGATCTGGTCCTAATCCTCTTAATAATTTGATTTACTTATGCAATAATTTATATTCTTTAATTCTAGTTTTACTACAAGTAAATATTGAAAGTATTCATATCCCCAATAAGTTTCAGAGAAGGGATTATCACCTGTAGAGAGAGAACTGTCCAGATCAGTGAGAAATGACTTGTTGAGGCTCTCAATCAATACCAGTCAGAGGCAGACCACAAACCCAAGATTTCCTTTCTGTAAGGGGCAATTTCCTATCTATTCAGATACATTATCTCTCAAATAAAGCATTTGTAAACTGTAAAGTACCCAGGAAATGAACCTCATTTAAAGGAACTCTGAAGTAAATCTTTTCCAAAGTCTATGGATTCTCTTTTTAAAAAAATCATCATTTGATTCATCTATTTTGGAAATTCTGGGTTTTTTCATAGATCATTGGTTTAGTAAAAGCAAGCCCATGACAAATATAGCCCCAAACAAGCTCATCCTTATTTTATAGAGGAAAAAAAGTAAGGCCAGGATAGATTAAGTAGCTATTACAAAGTCACCCAATAAGTTAGGGACAAGGAGAATTTATACTGCAAAGTGATTTGGACAAAATAGTTGCATGGTTTCTAAAGTCCACACTTGCTATTAGTCTTTTAGTCTAAGAAATTTGGTTTGAGCTACAGGTGCAAACTGCTGAGTGTACCTAATCCATTTAAAAGAAGAAAAAAACTAACATAGAAGACTTTCCTCAGCATGTCCAAGAGTCCTGGGTCTTTAATGTTGTATCTGCACCAGCTGGTTGCATTTGATTAATGTTACTATTTTTTCCCCATTTGCCTCAATTCTTTGTTCATCTCTTGACACACTCAAAAAGCTTTTGAGAAGCTTGGCTCCCCCTTCCACCCTCTCACCACCCCCCCTCTCCTGATTCAATTTAAAGAGTTGCATGAAGTTTATTTGGAAGTTCCGCAGAATCCTTTGGTACAGAGCCAAACTCTTAACAAGAAGCTTTATGGCTCTAAGAATGAAGCCCAGTGCTCTTCCTTAAAAGAATCAAGCCTGGGAGCTGAGTCAGCTCTATGGTTCAGTGGGATCCAGCCAGCATCACCCACTGGGCTGTCAATATTAGCTCTCTGTACAATCTGACTTTGGACAAGGAGGCCTTGACATCACTGGCTGTTCCTCAAAGAGAGTGAAGTCTAGAAAATGGGTATAGGAAAGGGTGGGAAGGGGGGAAGGGAAAGACAGAAGGAGCACAGAACTGTGGGAGGTCAAGAAATCTCGTTTCCTCAGCCAATCTCTTGGTCAACTTCTCTCTTGCCCCTCTTTTATAGAATTATTGATCTAGAGCCCAATGGAAACTTAGAGACCATTGAGTACTATCCCCTCACTCTACATATGAAGAAATTGGGGCTGAGAGTGGTTAAGTGATTTGTCTGAGAGGATTCAAATTCATATCTTCCTGACTCCAAATCTAGCAAAAGTTTCTGGATCACACAAGGCTCAGTTTTGCACTGGCCTGACTCACCTTCCCATCCCCAGCAAATGAATGTGAAGCAAATCATGGGATAACACTGGGAGAGAGAGCTTGAATCCAGAGGGGGGAGTTGGGAAAATGTCTAGAAGGAAAGATGGAAGCAATGATATTCAAATTAGAAGAGAAAAAAAGTACAGTCCCTCCTCTCTTTTCATAGAATCAGAGAGATGGAAGGAACTTCACGGTTCATCAGGTCCAGTCAGTCTCACTAACTTTTAATCAATCAATTTATTTATTATGGGCCTGAAGAGCTAGATACAACACTAACTGTTAAGAAGATTAACTACATGACCCTGAAAGACAAGCTATGTGGCCCAGAATCATTTAACCTCTCTCAACTTAGTATTCTTGTCTACAAAACGGAGGTAATAACAGCATCTACCTCTTGGGATTATTGTGAGGGCCAAAAGAAAAACTAAATATAAAACACTTTGTAAACCTTAAAACATTATATAAATGCTAGCAATGTTGTTATTATTGTTGTTACTATGTATCATGCACTATACAGGATACTGGAAATATAAAGACAAAAAGGAAATTGTTCCCTCAAGGAGCTTATACTCTCTTAGGCTAACACATTTTAGTTTCATAAAGCTCTAATTTAAAAAAAAAATTTTTTTTGACCTTGTATTGAGCTGATTCCTTATAATTTCTGTACTTTGTTCTGCCTCAAGAACAAAGCAGTATCAATCTAACCTTTCTCCATGAGTCAATCATTCAAATATTTGAAGACAGGGATTATGAGCCTCCTGTCTTCTCTCAGCTAAATACTCTTGGTTCCTTAAATTAATCCTTTTATGCCATTTTTCTAAGTACTCTCCTCTAGACCCATGTCTGCTTATCAAAGTTTCTAACAAAATTTATGCCTCACACCTTGACACAATATTTAAGGTATGTTAAATCCTTTGTTTGAGAACTTGTTCTGTTACTTCAGTCTGTGCTCATTAGCTTTTTTTTTTTTTTTTAGCTTACCCATCACACTATAGGCTCATACTAAGTATATAGAGCTGTAAAACATCTAGGATTTTCCCCCTACATGAACTATTTTCCAGTCATGCCTTCTAATCCAATCTTCTAAACTATATCAGGTCACCTCCCTCATACCACATGCTAGGACCTTCAAAAGGCCTATAGGGTCATGCCTCTGGTTTTTGTTTTCACTGTATAGAATTGGATTTGCAAGGCTGGTACTCTTGAAAACACTTAGCAGTCTCACACAGGAATTGCCTTTGATTGCTGGGTATTTCAGGCTTTACAATTTCACTGTTATTTGTTTCTGAAGATTCATTTTTCCCAGTGCCTATTGTCCGGACTATTGAATGGGCATCCCATGGAGTTGATCCAACAGTATATAAAACTTGAACAGATGCTGGGAAGCTCTTTAAGCTGAGTCCAGAATTAAGCAGGAGGAAGGCTCTAGATTAAATTGTCTTCAGGTAACCAATCAGTTCCCCTTGCTTCTCATAAAAATATAGGTCCATCTTTTTCTTTTCTTTTAAACAGACCTGTGATTTTACTAGTATAGAAAACTTCTCATAAAGAAACTTTTTTCTTAATGCAAATCTACAACTCATAGTCTGAATTGTAGATTAATCAGTAGATTAAATTACTAGCTCAATATCTATCTAACATATGGCAAAACTAGAACTTAAACTCAAGTCCCTCTATCTAAAGATCAAATCTCTATCCAATATACTACATGGCCTGTTGGGTTCACCTTTCTTCTGGACTACTATAGTATCCTACTAAGTTATTTGTCTCTGATTCTAGACACCCATTCCTTCCCAAATCATTCTTTATATAGTTGCCAAAATAATCTTCCTCAGCCACAAATCCAGCCATGTTACTTCCTTGCTCAACAACTATCAGTGGTTCTCTATTATCTCATTATAAAATGCAGATTCTTCAGTCTGGAATTTTAGGTCTTCCATAAAGTAGCTACATATTACTTACCTTCACAAACCCTATAGACTACTAGCTGTTTCCAAAACTCAATATTCCATTTCCAATTCATGCATTTTCACAGACTCTCCTCCATGCCTATAATTTACTCCCTTCTCTCTCTGCCTCTCAGAATCCTTGTCTAACTCTGAGGTTCAGCTCTTTGAACTTCTCCTGATTCCATCTCCACCAGTATGTTTCTCCTTGTTCTATCTCTATTAATACTTATTTCTGTATATACTATATCCATTGCCAATAATCCTAGTAAAATAAGAGATCCTTGAGAATAGGAACTGTTTCATTCTTACTTTTATATCCTAGATCTGGAGCCAAAAGGGACGTTAGTGTAAATTTAATCCAACTCCTTTATTTTATAGATAAGGAAACTGTGTTTCAAAGAGATTTTTTTTCAGTGACTTGCCCAAAGTCATACATAGTGTAAGAGGATTGAGTCTATTTTATTTTATTTTTAGTTCTGAATTCTCTCCCTTCCTCATCTGAATGCCCACATTAACCAATTAAGAAGTCACTTCTGCTTCAATCTGAACTCTTAGTCTATCACCTCTCTACCTGGAAGTCGATAGCATGTTTCAGCATGAATGCCTTGGAATTGTGCTTGATCATTTTATTAACTATTGTCCTTACGATTGTTTTTATTATATAAATTGTTTTCCTGGTTTTGCTTACTTCACTCTTCATCCATTCATCCAAGTTTTCTCAGGTTTTTCTGAAAACATTCTCTTTATCATTTCTTATACTACAATAGTTGTCCCCATTCACCTATCATACTTTCTTTAGCTATTCTCCAATTGAGATACATCCCTTCTATTTCCAATTATTTTATATCACAAAAAGAATGGTTATAAGCATTTTGTGCATTTGAATCCTTTATCTCTTTCTTTGAGCTTTTAGATTGAAGTATTGATGGATTAAAGAGTATGTATACTCTAATAGCTTTTTAGGCATAGTTCCAAATTACTTTCCAGAATAGCTGGATCAATTAATTTAGAGCAGGGCTTCTTGAATCTTTTCTACTCATAACATCTTTTTTTTTAAGTGACCCAAAGTATGTAAGTACATAAAATAGGTACACAAAGCAAACATTTACTGATAATAAATCATAAAGAAATTTATTTTAAGATAATTCTTAGGGATAGAGCACCAGCCCTGAAGTCAGAAGACCCAAGTTCAAATCTGGTCTCAGACACATAACACTTCCTAGCTGTATGACCCTGGGCAAATCACTTAACCCCAACTACCTCAGGGAAAAAAAAAGAAAAAAAAAAAGAATTCTTAGGTATATATAATTTTATCACTTATTAAATATGACAGCAAATGTGCATACTAGAGATGAATTTGTTTATTTTTACATAAAGAATTACATCTTTTATATGATGATCAAGGGTGATGGACTTGGCTCTTTTCAATAATGAAGTGATTCAAGGCAATTCCAATAGACTTGTGATATAAAGTGCCATTCACATGCAGAGAAAGAACTATGGAGACTGAATGTGGATCAAAGGATAATAATTTAATCTTTTTTGTTGTTGTTTGCTTGGGTTTTTTTTTTTCCTTTCTCATGCTTTTTTTTTTCTTTTTGATCTGATTTTTCCTGCACAGCATGACAAATATGAAAAATATATTCAGAAGAATTACATGTGTTTAACCTTTATCAGATTGCTTGCTGTCTTGGAGAGTGTGAAGGGAAGAGGAAAAGGAGAAAAATTTGGAACACAGGATTTTGCCAAGGTGAATGTTAAAAACTATCTTTGTATGTATTTGGGGAAAAAATAAAATACTACTTTAAAAAGGAATCAAATTTTGGTGGAATATTGGATACCTTTTAGTGCTGTCAAATTTTTAATTCCCCCCACATTCAGTTACATGACCCCAGATAGAGTCATGATCCACAGTTTAAGAAGCTTTGATTTAGAAAACCACCAAGAGTGCAACAAAGTATCTGTTTTTTCCATCTCTCTTTTAACATTTTCACTTTTACTTTTTATCATCTTAGTCAATCTGATGGGTGTGAGGTAGTATCTCAGAATTATTTTAATTTACATTTCTCTCATTATTAGAGCATTTTGAAATGTGATTACTGATAGCTTACATTTATTTCTCTGAAAACTACTTCTTCATGTCCTTAGACTATCAGTTGGAGAATGGCTCATATTCTTATACATTTGACTCAGTTCCTCATATATTTAAAAGAGCTTTAACAGAGAAAACTACTGCAAAGATATTTTCCTAGATTTCTGTTTTTTATCTAATGTTAGCAGCATTGTTTTTGTGTGTTCAAATGTTTTAATTTTAGGTAATCAAAATTGCCTATTTTACCTTTTGTGAGCTTCTCGATTTCTTGTTTGGTCATGAACTCTTCTCTTATCGATAGATCTGATGGGTAATTTCTTCCATACTCTTCTAATTTGCTTATGATATCATCCTTTATGACTAAAACATGTACTTGTTTTGACCTTATTTTGGTACAAGATAGTGGTCTTTATCAAGTTTCTGTCTGGCTATTTTTTAGTTTTCCAAGTAGTTTTTGTGGAATAGTGAATTCTTGTCTTAATAGCTGATATCTTTGGGTTTATCAAACATTAATTTACTATTTTTATTGACTTCTGTGTATGGTGTGCCTAATCTGTTCTATTGAGCATCCTTTTTATTTTTTATCCAATACCAAATTGCCTTCATGATTACCACTTTGCAGTATAATTTGATATCTGGTACTGTTAAGTCCCCTTCTTCCCCTTTATTTTTCATTAATTCCCTTGTTATTCCTGTTTATTCTCCAGATAAATTTTGTTACTTTTTTCTAGGAACTAGTGTGGCAGTGGATAAGTAGATTAATTTAAGCAGTATTATCTTTTTTATATTCCAATGAACAATTAATATTTCTTCAATTATTTAGATATGATTTTATTTGTGTGAATCATTGTATTCATATAGTTTGTATTTATATAGTCTTAGCAGTTTATACTAAAAGGAAGATATGAACCTAAATATTTTATACTAGAAGGAAGATGTGAAACCAGGTCCTCTGACTCCAGAACAAACACTCTTTCCAGTATCAGCACTTTATGTATAATAAGGATTTATTTGTTGAACTGAATTGAACTTATGTACTACCCCATAAATTGCTGTTTTCTTTCACTTCAGTTATTTCTGACTCTTCTTCTGTAGCTTTAAGTACTGCCTTTTGCAATCTAGTCGTAGGAGGGGTGATTGTTGGGGGGAAGGTGCTGATGATATCACCGCCCCTCCAACCACTCCTCCTCCCTCCATCCAGGAAGGTGGAGTTGATGGGGGCAAGTCAATAATCTGCTCTCTAGGTGGTGTTGAAGCTTCCTCAAAAGAGCCAGAATCACCATGCCCTTGAAACTCATTTAAATCCCCATGCCCTCTGGCTATATGGTCTTTAGACTGTTCATTGTCTTCCTCTTTTTCCTCACACTTCCTCTTCTGGATGTTTTAAAAACTTTTCCTTTTTCAATAACTTGCAGGATTCTTTAAGGCCAATTAAATTATGTTGTATATATAGAATGCTTCTGTAGAAATTGAATGAGGACCTCTATCATTGTAGTATTCTCAGAGTTGTTCTCCCACAAGTTTCCAATTATCTGCACTTATTTCTTCTTCCTCTAAGAATCAAGGGGACGTGAATCCTAATGTACCCAAGAGTTTAGCAATCTGTTCCCAGGTTATAATTAAATCTTGTCCTTCAATTAACTTAAGCATATTTTCTATAGCACCCCTTTGGGGTAGGAGTAGAGGTGGGGATGGAGAAGAATCTTTTCCTAACATCTGCCCCATTTCATCTAGAAAAGGTTACTAGTTTAACCCTATTTGTCTATTAAAATACTCACCTAATTTCCTGGTCACTGGAGGACTTCTTCAGTGAAAATAGGGTGCTTGGCCCACATGTTAGGAGCCAAATGTTGTGCCTGCATTAGTATCTTAGAATCAGCAGAGTCAAGATAAGCAAAAGTCTTTATTCTTGGTCTTTTGGAGTTGCCATCAGGGGATTAGATATAGGAATCTACACACCTCCTTTCTCTCTTTCCACCTCTAAAGAATGATCCTGCTTGTCCTACTCCACCCTCTCATCTCTGTCCACTTCTCAGTCCACACCCACAGATCTAGCCTTCACAGAATTGAGTAGGGTCATCCTCCAAGCATAGAGTATTGTTCAATTGGTAATTAGCCTAAAGTGCTAAGTTATCTAGGTTAAGTACATCTGCTCAGTTTTAGTCTTTTACAGAGACAAAATAAGAAGCTGTCTGTATAGAGAGTGACCACTCACAAATTGCCATGGTCCTCACATTGTCATTCCACTAGCTTAAAGCATTGTCTTTAGAACATTCCTGTTAAATTTTACATTACCTAAGAAGGATAACACATTGATTTATTAAAAATACATTTGTTGAGGTCTCCTATGTTCGAGTAAGAAACTATATAAGGCAGTGATAGGAAAACCTAGAATGGCCAAAAAAAAGGCAATAAATTTGTAGTCGCAGGACCTAGTCTCAAATAACTATTCTTCTCATTCCTGCATTTATAACCTTTGTCAGATTGCTTTAACTTTTGTAAATATTTCATTTTCTCATCTATAAAATAAAGGGGTAAAACTAGATTAACCAATCTGTCAACAAGTCGTTTTCAAGTACCTACTATTGCCAAACACTGTGCTAGATGCTGAGATGCACAGAACAAAATAAAATTATCTTGACTTTCAAGGAAATTACATTTTATCAAAAGGAGAACCATGAAACCACACATATTCCTTTCTAATTTTAAAACTAAGGTTATAAGAGTACAAACCAATACTTGTTCCCTTGAAGCTTATAGTCTAGTGATATTAACACATTAACAACATAGGTTACAAGCTTAATATGAGCTTATAAATCATATTTGTATCATAGAAAGAACATAAAGTGATTCCTTCTTTTATTTTTGCAAATAGATTTTATAATATTAGAATTAGTATCTCTTTGAAAGTTCGAATGAATTCAATTATATATCTATCCAGTTACCTTTTTTTTTTCTTCTTTGGCAATTCATTTATGTCTCATTCAATTTTCTGGTATTAGCTTATTTAAATAATTTATTGTTTTTAATCTCAATATTTATATTTTTATAAATGTGCATCAATTTTATCCAAGTTTCAATGTTGTTGGTCTATAATTAGACAAAATGATTTCTTTTTATATTTAATTTTTTTTTTAATTGTGTATTTTCTTTCATTTTTATACAATTTGGCTTTTCTCTCTTTTTACAAAAATGAACTAGCTCCTTATCCTTTGTTCTTTCCTCCTCCTAAAAAAATTAGCTCCTAATTTTATTAATACAATATATTTTTGCTTTATATTTTGTTAATCTCTTCCTTGATCTTCAATTTCAATTTTGATGTAGAATTCAGGGGTTTTTACTTGTTGCTTTTAAAAATATACAATTCAATTTATTCTTTGTCACTGATTTATTGATAAAAATATTGTTATTTTCTTTTTTAAAATTTATTATTTATTTTCAATATTCATTTTTAAAGATTTTGAGTTCCAAATTCTCTCCTTACCTCCAACTCCTCCCTATCCATTGAAAAGGGAAGCAAAATGATATCAATTATATACAGAGAATTGTGCAAAGCATATTTCCATATTAACTATGTTGTAACAAACAAAACAAAACAAAACAATTTGCACTCAGAGTTCAATAGTTTTTCTTTTTCTAACCAATTCTGTTTTTTGAGGAATTCTTCCTTCAGTGAATTTTTGTGCCTTTTTTAGTCAATCTTTTTGTAATTTTCTTGCATCACTCTTAGAAAAGACCATGTGTGGTTTCTTGGTTCTCCTTCTGATAAAATGTAATCTCCTGGAAAGTCAATATTGTTTTTAGTCTGTGTATCTCCAGCATCTGTATTCCAGCATTCCAGTATTTGGAAATAGCATGGACTTGATAACTACTTGTTGGCTGATTGATTGGTTGATCTACTCCTCTTACCTCTTTCTTTTATCTTCCAAAAATTTTTGTTGAGCTTGTGTACAATTTGCATTTTGAGGTTTTGCCTCAAGATGGCCTGTTGCCATCTCTGAGTTTGTGTTTTGATCTTCCCTACCACCATAATCGCTTTTTATGGTGAGTTTTTGTTGTTATTCTTATTGTTTGCTCATTGTTCTCTTTCTAGACTTGAAACTTTATGTTAAATTAAACTTCAGGCTTTCTTGGATTGCTGTTTTCAGAGCTAGTTCTGGTGGCAGCAGGTAGTATACATTTTAGGAGTTTTCAAGACACTATGATTCAAGGAGAGGTGTGGCTGCTAATCTCCTTGTGTTCATTATGTACACAGGAAGGTCCCTGGCTCTCCTTTAGCTGCACACACTAGCATTCCTCTCATCCCTGGAATTTTTCTGGGCTGAACTTTCAGAGTTGCTACTGTCACTTCCAAGACGCACAGCTGGTATTGCAACCACTTGCTCTGGGTCAAGTCCCACTATGGTGTGATAAAGCTCTCCTTTCAAACTCTTAGTTTTGGACTACAAAAATGTCTCCTCTTGCGACATTTTATTTGATTTTATGGCATTATTTTAAAAGTTGTTTTGTGGAGAATTTAGGATAAGCTCAGCTGGGTTGCTGTCTAAATTGTAATTATCTTGCTATTGCTATTGGGGGTGTGTGAAGTTTTCTATTATTTAATAGAAAAGTTCTGTGGCAAACCATTCTGTAAAGGGCTAGAACTGAGCAATGCACTTGGATGGTGAAGCACGTGAGACTAATTGCCAATTGGACGGTTCCCTATTAACTTGTTTAAGGTTGACCCTCCCCAGCTGTTCTGTGCTGACTTGATTGGTGGGACAAAGAGGGGGAAGTGACGTGTGTGGGAGGAGCAAGAGAAACTTGGGTGGTGGAACTCACGCTCACTTGCACTCGTGACCGGGCGTTGGAGGCGAAGGTAAAGATCTAGAATAAAGACGTTTAGTGATCCTGACTCTTGCTGATTTCTGGAAAGATAGAGTTCCAGCACTTGGCGTCCAACGTGTGGCTGGCACCCTACTTCCACCGAAGTCCTCCTGTGACCAGGAGATTAGGTGAGTATTCTAATAGAAATAAGGAACTTACCTTGTTAAGGACTAAATCAGCAATCTCTAGTAACTGAGATGGGGCAGATGTTAGGTAAATCCTGGGCCTCAGCTGACCCTGCTCCAACCCCAGCCCCTGCCTCATCTAGCAATGCTATAGAGGATATAATTAAGATAATTGATGAGAAAAGTTTACTTGTTCCCATCCCACAAATGAATAATCTCATACACTCATTGATTCGCACGTCCCCTTGGTTCTTAAATGAAGAAAAACTACGTATAGATAAATGGAAGCTAGTGGGACTTGAAATGAAAGAATTTTACTCAAAAAATGGGAATTGTCAAATTTTCCCAGAGGTATTTTACCTATACAACTTGATTCTATTAGACTTAAGCTATCAAGAAGAGTTTAGAAGAAGGAAGAGTTCTAAAAAGGCTCAGAGAAGGAAGCGTGAGGAACAAAAGATAGAAGATAGGCAAACTCAGGACATTGCCAGAGGGCAAGGGGATTTGAATGAGGAATCTGAGGGTGTAGACTCTGATTGTCCTGAAGAAATTTCAACCCCACCTAGAGAGCAGATTATTGATCAGCCCACATCCACTCCACCTTCAGGGACGGAGGGAGGAGGAGTAGTGGGAGGGGCGGTGACCTCATCAGCGCCCCCCCCTCCTCCCACACAGAGCCCCCCCTCCCAACAACTGCCCACTCCTGTAACTAGATTAGAAAGAGGGCTTATTGAAGCAATTGAAAATGGAAAAGAAGTAGATAATGATTTCAAACTTCAAATTTTTCCCGTGATTCAACAGCGTAATTCTGCAGGTCAAGAGAGTAGAAGATATGCTCCTTTTAATATGGATGTCCTTAAAAACCTGAAAAAATCTTGCACTGTCTTTGGGGCTACATCAGATTATGTTAAAATGTTAATACACAATTTGGCTTATGAAACCTTAACCCCTAGTGACTGGAAAGTCATTGCAAAAGTGTGCTTAGAACCTGGACAAAATTTGTTGTGGCTTTCTGAATTTACTGAGCTCTGTAGAATTCAAGCCCAACAAAATAGTCAAAATGCAGCTAATACTTCCATCACCTATGACCTACTAATGGGTATAGGTTCTTATGCAGACGCTTTGGTACAGATTAATTACTCCATAACAGCATTTGAGCAAATTTCTGCTGCTGCTATCAAAGCATGGGCTTCTCTCCCCAGTAAAAACTACAAGGGTGAGACCTACACAAAAATTGTACAGGGACCAAATGAACCTTTTGCTGATTTTGTGGCACGTTTGCAGACAGCTGTCATACAGGCAAATGGTGAAAATGAAGTAACAGACACTTTGGTGAGGCAACTTGCTAGAGACAATGCCAATGAGGTTTGTAGAAGGATTATACTAGGACTATGGAGGGATGCTCCTTTAGAGGAGATCATAAGACGCTGTGCCGCAATGGGCACAAATACCTTTTATAGCCAGGCTATGGTGCAGACTTCCCAAGATCCCAACATGGGGAGACAGGATCCCTTTTGACAAGGGGTTTCCCGAGAGACTCGTCAATGCTTTCAATGCGGTAAAGTAGGCCATTTGAAAGCTCAATGTTGGCACAGAGACAGAGTGAGAAGACAGGCTGGGAGAACAAGACCCAAAACCCCATGTCCAAAATGCAACAGAGGACTCCATTGGGCCTCAGAGTGTAGACTGATTCAGGGAAACGGGATGAGGGGCCCAGCTCCAGGGCCCCAAGCAAAAAACACTTGGGGCATGATGGCAGCCGATGCCACACCCAGAGAGTGCCTCCAAGTCCAATACCCAGACGTGATCAATCAGCCAGGAAGCCATCTGAGGGGAGAAAGGGATTACACAATCAGTCAGCCAGGAAGCAACATGATGGGAGAAAGGGACTACAATTAGGGAGGATAGAGTTGTATGCAGCTGGGACAATTGAGATACCCCCTGGAGAGGTGAAATCTGTTCCTCTCCAACCTATGGATCCCTTGCCTCCAGGCACAGTAGGCTTGACCATTTCACCTCCTGAGAGTACTTACAAGACAGTGTTCATTCATACACTGATGTGGGAAACTGGGGAATGTGTAGATAATATCCCAGTCACTAACACAGGGAGACAATGTGTGACTTATCAACCAGGGGAAGTAGTAGCATCGGGTTTATTGATACAGACTCCTAATAAGCAACCTGGTGACAGTCACCCATGTTCGGACTCCAAGCAGAAAAACCCAGGAATATACTGGACAGCAGCTGTGACAGCTGACCGACCTATGCTCACCATCTATATAAATGGCATAGCATTAGAAGGACTGGTGGACACAGGTGCAGATCGCACAGTCATTAGAGGTGCCAACTGGCCCAGTCACTGGCCAAAGACTAAGGCAGACACCTACATGTCTGGGGTAGGAGGATCAATAATAGCTGAAGTTAGTGCTACCCCTTTAAGATGGGTATTTGAAGGTGAAACAGGAGTTTTTACTCCTTTTATAGTTGAAAAAATCCCCATCAATCTGTGGGGAAGAGACATTTTACAACAATTAGGGTTAAAAATGAGTACTTCGGTTTTTTAGGCAGGGCTGCTGTTGAAGGCCTACCAACACTTTCACCTGTTCCTATCCAATGGAAAACTGATACACCAGTGTGGCTAGAACAGTGGCCCTTAGATAACAATAAAATTCAGGCCTTACTAGATATAGTACAGGAACAACTTGATCAAGGACACTTACAACCTTCTCTAAGTCCTTGGAATTCCCCAGTATTTGTTGTAAAAAAGAAATCTGGAAAATGGAGGATGTTGACTGATTTAAGAAAGGTAAATGAACAGATGGAAACTATGGGAACTCTTCAACCTGGACTTCCATCTCCTACTCAGTTGCCTAGAGAATGGCCTCTGTGGACATTAAGGATTGTTTCTATTCTATCCCTCTAGATAAGGAGGATATGAAAAGATTTGCCTTTTCAGTGCCCAGCGTTAACTTAGCTGAGCCTTATAAAAGATATGAATGGACAGTTTTGCCACAGGGAATGAAAAACAGCCCTACTATGTGTCAAATGTATGTTGCTGCTGCTCTTAGTCCAGTAAGAAAAGCATTTCCAAAAGTAATGTTATTACATTACATGGATGATATATTGGGATGTGCACCTGAGGAACAAATGTTAGAAGCATGTCTACAAAAAACCATAGAAACACTAAGGAATTATAAATTGCACATAGCTCCAGAAAAGATTCAAAGACATGCTCCTTTTCAATATTTAGGATATGAAGTATATCCTAAGGTGCTTACAGTACAAAAACTCTCCTTAAGAACAGAGAAGCTAAACACCTTAAATGACTTCCAGAAATTGATAGGAGATATCCAATGGATGCGTCCCGTGCTAGGCTTGACTACCTGTCAATTGCAACCATTATATGACATTTTAAGGGGAGACAGTGCTTTAAATTCACCACGCCAGCTTACAAAAGAAGCTCAAGAGGCTTTGAGACAAGTTGAACTGGCTTTATCCAATGTGGTTGAAAGAGTCACTCAAAAACCCTTGGAAATATCAGTTTTTGCTACACAAGAGGCCCCCACAGCAGTCCTTCATCAAGGAGACAGTGTGATAGAGTGGGTGAACCTCCCAGCACAACCAGAACAAAGCCTTATTCCTTACCCAGTGCTTGTGGCTAGAATTTTATTAAAGGCCATTAAACGAGCAGTACAATTATCTGGGACAAGACCTGACAAGATATATACCTTTTATACTAATGCACAAGTTAATGTGTGCTGCGAAACCATCCCAGAGTGGCAAATTTTATTAACCATGGCTCCAAATTTTGCACACGGGTCTCCATTAAAGATAACCAGACTGCTACATAATTGGCAATGGATTCTTGAAGAAAAGGTTTCTAAAGTTCCTCTTAAAGGACCAACTATCTTTACAGATGCATCCAAACATAATATTTGTGCTGTGTATTCTTGTGACTTAACCATAAAGAGAGTTATCAGAACTCCTTTTCAGTCCACTCAGCAGAATGAATTGTATGCAATCATTCTAGCTCTTGCTTATTATCCGGGAGACATAAATATAATATCTGATTCGGCCTATTCAGTAGGTGTGGTACAAAGAATTGCCACAGCCCAAATAAAATTTGTAGCCTCCAATATATATCAGCTCTTTAAAGAGCTTCAAGAGCAAGTGAGAAAGCATCCAGGTAAGATTTATATTTTGCATGTCCATTCCCATAGTGGACTTCCAGGTCCTATTTTTGATGGTAATTCAAAGGCAGATAGCCTTCTAACCATGCTGGCCAGTACTCCTTTATTTCAAGAAGCACAAGAGTCTCATTCTAAATATCATCAGGCTGCCCGAGCTTTACGTTTGCAGTTTGGAATAACAAGAGAAGAAGCTAGGAGCATAGTAAAAGCCTGTACAGCTTGCCTTCCTTTCCATGCTCCTACACTCCCTCCAGGGAAGAACCCTCGTGGTTTGAGACCTAATGAAATTTGGCAAATGGATGTGACCCATTATAAATCTTTTGGTCGTCTATCTTTTATCCATGTCGTGGTAGACACCTTTTCAGGATTCACATTTGCAATACCAGCAGCAAAAGAGACAGCCCGAGTGGTCACTGAATTCCTTATACAAGCATTTGCAATTATGGGCGTGCCACAAGCAATAAAAACAGACAATGGACCTGCATATACATCTAAACATTTTACACACTTTTGTGCACAGTATAAGATTTTACACACCACGGGCATACCCTTTAATCCTCAAGGGCAGGCAATAGTAGAGAGAAGAAACAGAGATATTAAGACACTCCTCCAAAAACAAAAGAAAGGGGGAGCCACGGGTAACCCTAGAGAACTTCTAAATTTAGTTCTCTATACCATTAATTTTTTAATTTTTGACAAAGATGCACTGGCTCCAGCAGACAGGTTTTATAACTCACCGGAAGGGCAGTGTCCAGTGCGAGCAGCTCCACTGTCTTTAGATAATCGCCAAGTGATGTGGAGAGACCCAGAAAGTGGTGAATGGAAGGGACCAGATAGGTTAACTGCTTGGGGGAGAGGGTTTGCTTGTATCTCTACAGATGGAGAAGGAATCAGATGGGTGCCAACGAGCCGTATTCGCCTTGTCCATCGGAGAGAGACAGAGCAGACCCTTGAAACGAAGGAGAAGGCCCAAGAAACATCGGGTGGTTCCGTTGCTGACTGTGCCCACCACTGAAAGAACCTGGCAGTTATGGCGTTTGACCCATGGACATCAAAAACTGTTGGACTTGAAAATCCTCAGAAATCATTGGATTCTCTGAGACATCATAAGACTATTGTAGGACTTGAAAGTCTCAGGAATCATTGGATTCTCTGAGACATCATAAGACTATTGTAGGACTTGAAAGTCTCAGGAATCATTGGATTCTCTGAGACATCATAAGACTATTGTAGGACTGAAATCCTCAGGAATCATTGGATTCTCTGAGACATCATAAGACTATTGTAGGACTGAAAGTCCTCAGGAATCATTGGATTCTCTGAGGCATCATAAGACTATTGTAGGACTGAAAAGTCCTCAGGAATCATTGGATTCTCTGAGGCATCATAAGACTGTTGCTGGACTTCAAAAACTTGTGGGGATCATTGGATTCCCTAACATATAAAAAGACTGATGTGGGATTTCAAAAACTTGTGGGGATCATTGGATTCCCTAACAGTGAAGCAATGGACAATAGATTGGTTTTGGACTATTTCTTGGTTGCTGAAGAAGGGGTATGTGTGTCTGGTGTCTACATACCCTCCTTCTAGGACTTCTGGAAATCTCTTACAATACCATGTTGATTTATATTGTTTGTTATGTCACTATTTGCATGTACAATTCCTGTTTGTTACACCACATCGAGTCTGCACTGATTGTGGGGAGAGTCACCACTAATAGCCTCTGCGTTATTGCTATGTGCTTGTGTAATAACTCCCATGCTGATGGGTTTGTGCATACTTGTCTCTAATAAGGCCCTTCAATCCAGAAACCCGCTAGCAAATCCCCACTTCTCTTTGGTGCTTCTCATCTCCCTTCCTGAGATGTCAGGGAGGGCGTGATTATCTCCTTTTTAGTGCTTTCATCTCCCCTCCTGAGAAGTCAGGGGGGGCGTGATCACGTCCTTTTTGGGGTTCTCATCTCCCTGAAAGGTCAGGGATGGCGCCACCACCTGTGGTCTAAAACAAAAGAAAGCGGGAGATGTAAAGGGCTAGAACTGAGCAATGCACTTGGATGGTGAAGCACGTGAGACTAATTGCCAATTGGACGGTTCCCTATTAACTTGTTTAAGGTTGACCCTCCCCAGCTGTTCTGTGCTGACTTGATTGGTGGGACAAAGAGGGGGAAGTGACGTGTGTGGGAGGAGCAAGAGAAACTTGGGTGGTGGAACTCACGCTCACTTGCACTCGTGACCGGGCGTTGGAGGCGAAGGTAAAGATCTAGAATAAAGACGTTTAGTGATCCTGACTCTTGCTGATTTCTGGAAAGATAGAGTTCCAGCACCATTCCTTAGGATCAAATTATTTAGACTCAAATTTTTAATTCTTTTAATTTTAATTCTTCCTTTAAATGATCTTTATTAAATATAATTTATTGCATTGTTGCCAATAAAACATGTGTTTAGAGCACTAGGATGATTTTAGAAAGGTCTGGAGAGACTTACATGAATTGATGCTAAGTGAAATAAGCAGAACCAGGAGATCTTTATACACAGTAACAACAAGATTATATGAAAATCAATTCTGCTGGACATGAATTTTTCCAACAATGAGATGTTTGAGACCAGTTCCAATTATCTTGTGATAAAAAGAGCCATCTACATTCAGAGAGAGGACTGTGGGAATTGACTGGGGATCACAACATAGCATTCTTTTTGTTGTTGTTTGCTTGCATTTTTTTTTCTCATTTTCTCCCTTTTTGATCTGATTTTTTTGTATATTTTTTGTATAATTGTATAAATATGTATACATACATTGGATTTAACATTTATTTTAACATGTTTAACATATATTGGATTACTTGCCATCTAGGGAAGGGGGTAGAGGAAAGAAGGGGAAAATTTGCAATACAAAGTTTTATAGAGGTCAAGGTTGAAAAATTATCCATGCATATGTTTTGAAAAGAAAAAGCTTTAATAAAAAAATAAAGTATGTGTTTAATATTTCTGGTTTTCTGGATGTATGATACATTTGTGTCCCAATATGTGGTCAGTTCTATAAAAGGACAAAGTCATGTGACCAAGAAAGTGAGGAACTATACTTCTGACCGATCCTGTGATCTTTCAGACCTCTCCAAAAAATAGGTTAGGCCTCCAAAATGAAGCAACTTCAGCTGCCTCTATAATATAGGACAGAGATGTCAAACATTCCTGTAGACATCACTACTGCTAGAGCCAGATTAAAACATAATGGGGAAATAATTAATAAGATAAATAAAAATTCAACAAAACATATGTGGTTTAGTGGTCCTGTTTTTATTTGTGTTTGACATTACTGGTCTAGGACATCAGGAATCCAAAAGAAGGTTTGAAAATTTTGCATAGACTACACCTAGTTTGAGTTTACCCAGTTCCCTCTACCTCATCTCACACCACATTACCAATAGCATGACTATACTAGCCAACTAGACCCAAGAACTTGGAACAAAATATAACCCCACTCCCTGGTTTTCCTTCTCCCTCTTTCCAGTGCCATAGAAATCCAAGATCCAAATTGCAAAAATTTGCTAGGGCCTCAAAAGCCAGATCCACATCAGTGTTCTGTGCTACAAAAGATCTCTGTAAAAGAAAAGAAAAACAGAAGAAAAAGAACAGGATTCATCTCTAATCTTGAAGTAGAACTCAATCCCTCTTCCAGAGTTTTGAAGATCCAAAGAATAGGAATCAATCATGGCTGCTATAACACAAACTTTGCAGTGCTTTCTACTGCTGGGTCAGAGAACTAAAGGACAGAGGGAATAGGACAGAACAAAGAAGAAGAGGGAGTTTATGTGATACCTTCATTAAAGCCTGAGGGAAAAAGAGGACCACTGATTGGAAATGCAAATATACAAAAGTGAAGAAACAATCTAGAAGAGTATCTAAAAGCAAATAGCTAAAAGAAAACTTGCTCTCTATTCAAACAAAATTTATTTATCTTGAATTCAGAGTGCATAGAAACAACCTAAAGATTATAGATATCACAGAAATGTATAACAAGTTAAAAAGCTTGAACTCCATAATGGAAGAAATAATACCCTCTCCCCCCCCAAAAAAAAAGCTTCCCAGAATTTCTAAATCCAGAAAATAAAATGCTATTTTCTGTAAGATGAGGACTTTCTTTCTTTTCTATTTGTATCCCTAGAACTTAACACAATGTCTTGCAAATGGTAAGTGCCTAATAAATGGTTCATTCATTCATCTCCTCCATGACAATGACAGATACTTATGGCAAACATAACTCTTTCTGCTTTATGCCTTTCCTGGTCTTAGCACTCAGTGTTTTTGAGCAAAGTTATTGATGCTATATCTAGCAAGTGAGCTTTTAAAATTTTTCTATGTGTATAAAAAAAATTTGTTGAAGGATAGATGGCATTTTCTCTCACAAATGGTTCTTTATAGTCAGCAAACCAAGTATAGTAGAATTCTGTATTCTCTACATTTAAAGAAATTATAAAATAGTAAAGATTTGGTCTATTGTGCAACATGACTTTTGAAAATTTGCCTATTCCCTTTTAATAGTATTACCAAGGATGCTGTAGATGAGTATATAGACTACTCTTCTAAGAATTTTAGATATTTGGGAAAATAAACAGTAGTTATTGACATTCTCTTAGTTATCTTTTATGGTAATAATACCAATACTGGAATAATTTTTGTCTTTGTTTTCTTTAGTGCTATTTTTATTTCCTCTAATTATGTTGTTAGAGTCAAAATGTTATACTTTCACTGTTCTTGATGGTGAAAAGAGCTTATTATACACATATTTGCTTATCTTTTCCATCTTTCATCTGTTTGTTTTCTTCTTTCTAATTTTATCCCTACAGGCCTTCAGGATTAATTTAATTGGAAATCTTCCTAATTTTTCTTTAAATTTATCTTTCCTTGCCTAGCTTCTAGTTCTTTAATGAGCCAATATTGCTTATAATCATTCTTAGTAAAATTTTACTAAGATGGATTTATATATTATCCCAATAACAACATGAAATTAATTTCTGATAAGGGAATTTCAGTAATTACCTCCTTTGTTTTTCCTGTTTTCTGTCTTCCTTCTACATTTTCTTTGTGGTGAAATAAAGGCACTATAACAATATTCTTTTTGTGACCGTACTTGTATAGGTGCTGGCGACCTTTGTTACCCATAGTTGTTAAAACTTAGACCTAAGCAACATTTAGTCAGTCACTTTACCAGAGTAAATTCTGCCTGCAAGCAACAGACCAAGAAGTAAATTCACATTTGAGTCAGTCACTAGAATTGGATCCCATATGTTAACAATAAGCCAAAGCTTCTTAAACTATGGGTGGCAACCCCATATGGGGTCATGTAACTGAATATGGAAGTTGTGAATTTATGATTTATTATCAGTAAATATTTTATTTATATACCTATTTTGTGTGCCTATATATCCAGAGTCACACAAAAATTTCTCAGGAGAAAAGAGGTTGCTAGTGAAAAAAGTTTAAGACGCTTGATATTGGCCACAATTAGATAATCTCTAAAACCCCTAAAGAACATCTCTTCTAGCCCTATAATATATAAATGTTTTGAACACATGGAATTCAGAGGAGAAAGGGATCTATAAATGTTTTGAATTTAATCACCTCATTTTATAGATGGAGAAATTGAGTCCCATAAATATAAAGTATTTTGCCCAAGTTATCAAGTAGCAGAAAAATATTTGAGCGCAATTCTTCTGAATTTAAATTCAATGCTATTTCCACCATACCAAAGTGATTTAAGGTAAGGAAATTAAGAAAATGCCATGTGTATATACACATAAACACATACACTCACCTACTCATTCACACAAACTTCCTACTTAGCTGAACTCCTCTGGACTTTCATCAATCCCTCCCATCACTGGGCACCCTCCTTTCTTCTTTTTCAGCTCTCTTTTATGTATTCTTTCCCCCCCCCCACTAAATTGTGAACTCCATGAGGGCAGACTTTCTTTTTTCTTTCTTTATATTCCCGTAGCTTAACATAGTACCTAATGGGGGAGCTTAATAGATGTTTATTGACTGACTAGTTGACACACACAAAATACTTATTTCTGGATTTGTTTATTGTTTTCTTGGGTGACTTAAGAGTGAATCACAAGGCAGAAGAAAAATGCATGGAAGGTAGTATGCTATAGTAGGTATGTATTAGAAACAAGAGGAACTGGGTTCAAATCCTTGCTTTGCCACTTACTAGCACTTATAAGGTAACAAAGTAACTTCACCTCTCCGGGTTTCAGTGTCCTCACCTGTAAAAAGATATGAGAATCTAGCTGATTTGTTAAGCTAAACATTAAGGAGATTTGCAAAAACATGTAAAACAATTCTATTCATCTTTTTAATTTTTTGATTTGGAAAATATAGCTATTTTCCATAAAATTTCATTTATATTCATATGATTGGTATTTTTAAATGACAGATATTTAATTTTTAATGGAGGATTAAACTAAAAAACCTGAAGATCTTTTCAACTCTAGACTTACAATCCCATCAATCTGTCCTTTGTCTTCTACTATTTAATGTTTTCTTAATTATTTATTTTGATAAAGATATGGAGGGTATATTTATCAAATTTATGACCAGTACCAAGCTGGCTGGGACAGTTAGCACATTTAGAAAACAAAATCAGGATCCAAAAATATGTCAACAGGTAAGAACATTTGCATGAATGTAATAAAATGAACTTTATAAGATTATAAAATAAAGACTTGGGTATGAAACATCAGTTTCAAAAGTACAAGTTTAAAAAGGAATGGTTGCTAGTCAAAAAAACATTTCATTTTGAAAAGATTAGAAGGTTAGAGTACGCTATAGGCTCCATGTAAGTCAAAGGGAATCACAGAGATAAAATGATTGAATTAATTTTTAAAATTGGTTGGTTCATAGGCTTAATTAAGAGAAATGTAATGTGAAAACTAAGAAGTCAACAATACTGCAGCATTCTAATCTATCAGCCTACACCAATGGTATATTCCATTCTTAGTAGCAAAATTTAGGAAAGATATTGATAAGCTATTGGTTAGCCTGAGAAAGGTATCCAAGATGGTGAAGGACCTCAAAAGAGGTCCTTTATTTTATTTTTTCATGAGGAAAATGATTTGTGCTGCTTAGATAAAAGAAGGTTTAGTGGCAATATGAGTTCTGTCTTCAAATACAGGATGTAAGTAAAACTTTCTTCTTAATGTATTTTTTAAACTTTATAGCCTTCAAATGTATAAAAGCTACAAACTTGCATCTAAAAGAGTGATTATTTAAATTTCTTTTAAACTTGTTGAGTTTTAGATATTTTGAATAATAATTTTTAAAATATTAGCTTTCTGTTTAGTCCCACTGATTGAAAGTGGCAAATGTTATTGAAAAAGTAACTCATTCTCTGATCATCATTGTCACAGGCTGGTTGTTTTAAAGCTACATTAAATGAGTAAAGAACATAGGAAGTGGGTAATAAATTGGTTTGTAGAGAGGAAAGTCTCTGAATCACTCTATAGGAAGAATCAATTTTGACCAGAAAAAAAAAGGTTTCATCATCACTTGGTGTAGTCTGCTTCAGGTATTTGATATTAGGAAGGGAATCCATTTTTGTGGTATAAATGAGGAACCTGAATAGAGGAGAAATCATTTGCCTAAAAAAAAAAAAAAAAAAAAAGAGTTAGTGATAGAGCTAGGGTTTCTTTGTCTATTTGTTCATTTTTTCCTAATTTATTCTTTTACTAAGTGTCTGTTAAGTGTTGGGTATGCCAAATGGTAAGAGAAATAATTACTACCAATTTCAAGGTCTGCAATGTTCATTCTATCATCCATGATCATCATGATTATGAACATCAGGGCTTGGGCAATTGCCATTCTATGCATGGCACACTCATTTACAAGACTGCCAACACTATAGGATAGCCAACTGCCAAAAGGAAGCTTCCCACTCTTTTAATCCAAGAACATTAAAAGGATTATAAGGTTATAACTGTAATATTCCCAAATCACACACTCAAAACATTCTCTCCTGTTTAATTCTCTTTATCTTAAGAATTTACCTGCAAGTTCAAGAAAAGACAATGGAGCTAGTGGATAGAATGAGGCACTTGGAAATAGAAAGTCTAAGTTCATATCTTACTTTATATTATGTGACTATAAGATTTTGCAAATGATCTGACCTTTTTTGGTCTAATGGCCTCATCTATAAAATAGAGGTATTAATAGTTTTTACCTCAAAGGATTTAATGTGAAGGTCAAATGAAATAATATACATAAAGCTCTTTGAGACCTTATTATCTTCCTAATTTTCAAGGGGCAACTGCTCAGAAAATAGGATTAAGTGATAAAACCTCAGAGAGGGGTAAATGTCTGCCCAAGGTCACACAACAGGTCACTGGCTGAGCTGAAGGATTGATTCTTAGTTTGGCTCTCCCTTTGCTAGATGCCTTTGCTATTTCTTCACTCTTCAATCAAAATCAGACAGAAAGTTGGAACTTCTTCAAATGGTGTCAAAAGTCAAAGCAAGTTTGGTGAGGTGGCGTGTTCCAGACAAATCACCTAAAGTTGACAGAAGCCAGCTAAGGCTGCTGCCCTGGGTCTGGGCCAAGAAGACAATTAGAACATTTAGGGGATTGATTTCCTTGGGGGGAAGAGGAGAGGGAAGAGAGAAGCATTCTGCATATTCTTGGAAATGACTATTTTGACTTTCACATTTGCCAAAGTGGGACAGCTCCAAACAAATACATTCTTTGTTAATGAAGAGAAAGTGTTGGCCTGGGTCCTGCTCCACCTGAGTCAGTAATTCACTCTTCAAGGAAAGTTACCAGTGTACCTAGGCTTTGTTAGACTAAACTTCCAAATAACTCACCAAAACTGATTGTTTGGTTACTGGACCAAAGAACCCATGGTAGTATTAACCTTCTTCAACTTCAAGGTGAAGTTCACCCAAATTCATCCATATTCCCTTGCTACTAAGGGTAGAATACTTAGTTTCTCTATACTTTACCTACTCATGGTGATTTTTCTCCTGGAAACTCCTTGCTTATATTCTTCTGGTTTCCAAGAAAGTAGCTCAGAACTTTTCTGAAATTTCTGACCTACTTTTTCTAGTTTCTCACTTTTTCTCAGCTAAGGTGGAGAACTAGAAGATGGAAGTAAGGCTTGGTATACTAAAAAAAGAAGGTATGTCCTCGCCTACTCAAAGGCAAAGAATTACAGGTATGGAATATTGCATGTTGAATTGGTTGGATTTGTCCAGTTGTTGGGGTTTTTTTTTCCCTTTCTTTTTAATCTTTTTTTTTTTTTTTTTTTTTTTTTTTTTTGACAAGCAATTGTAGTTAAAGGACTTGCCCAGGGTCACACAGCTAATAAATGTAGTAAGCTAGTAGGTCTAAATCTGAGTCCTTCTGAATTCAGGGTCTTTTCTCTATCTGTTGTGTCATCTAGCTGTCCCTGTTTTGATCTTAAAGGCAGACTCACTATCTAGGTGGGAGAGAAAAAAATACACATACTCAGAAATGTACACTCTCCTCCATAAGAATGAGTTAGTTATAGCCAGAGAAAATTAGAGGTCTGTAACAAGTTCAGGACAGTCCAAATCAAGGAAAGCTTTTGCCTTCTCTTTTGTTCACCTGGATTCTCAGTTCATTCTCTTTGCTCCAAAGAAGAATTTGTACATTTCTTTATAGAGGTGAGAGACTAAAATTGCAGAATGCTGAATACAATAATAGATTTTTTTTTTTTTTACAAATTGGTTACACTTAAAGAACTGGTTTTTTCCCTCTTGTATTCTGTGTAAGTTCCTCATGTGTAGAAAAATCTCACCTTGGGTGACTAAAAGGGAAGCAGAACAGACATCTCTAGCCTCTTCTCCTCCTTCTCCAAGAGGATCTTTCATTCCTGCAAGAAGGGAAGGCAGGGAGTTGGAACCAAAAGCCTCCACTCTGTTCTCTCCAGAGGGAAAAGGAGCTACAGACTAAAATTTTTTCTGTTCCCTTAAATATTACTAGTCCGGGAGACTAGGGTCTAATTTTGGATTCCATCTAACTTCTCATTACTTATCATTTGGGAGGAAAGAAAGGGAGAGCTCAAGCTCTATATCAAAGGTCTGAACCCTTTCTTACCTAATATCAATTTTACATTGTAAGTAGAAAAGAAATCAATTTACTAAAATCATAGCAAAATAGAAATCTAAAAAGATATACATAGGACAGTATATACTAGATAACACAAAATGGAATTCTCCCATTGTCAGAGATAACTCAGTTCAGCCAAGAGAAAGTGTTCTATATCTCATCCAAGAAGAAATTCCCTGAAGTCTTTAGGTCAGCAAGCTAGAAATAGGGACATGATAGAAACTCCCTCCCAACTGCACTCATGTCTTCCTAAAATCTTTTCCTTAGGCAACCAGAAACCATCTTCTCTCTCAAAGCTGGAAGCCCTTAAAGTGCTCAAAGCACTTTGATGAGTCTTTAAAGGGAACTACCCCTGAAGTCTTCTTGCTTCTTATCAGCTCTTCTCATTCCTCAGGCAGACAGAGGCTTCATCTCCACCAAAAAGGAGCTTTGGGAAAAGGGTTATAATCCTCTTTATTCTGCCTCAGTGAACAAGAAGAGAATGAAATATTGGAAATGTATATGATATATAAACAAAAATAACAAATTTTCATTTTAAGACAGCAAATTTTCAAATGGAACTATAGCATATGAACTATGTAGTATATCGGATATTGAAGTCAACTTTTATAGAACTCTACTATAGCATAAATTGGCCTGAAAATTGATGATAGATAGCTCCACTTTGATGCTTTGATAGATTTATGATCTTATCAATATCCCTCCAATGAAGCAGTTTGAAGCTCATCTGATACTTTCCCATCCTATGGAACTCTTAACAATGTCTTTTCATAAATCTTCCACAAGTGGTCCACTCACTATTCTGAGGACCTTTCTCTAGATCTCTCTTAATTAAAGCTTTTTTATTTTCAAAACATATGCATAGATAATTTTTCACTCTTAACCCTTGCAAAACCTTGTGTTCCAATTTTCCCCCTTATTCTCACCCCTCCCCTAGATGGCAAGTAATCCAAACATGGATTTAGACATGGTAAAAATACATCTTAAATCCAATATATGCAGACATATTTGTACAACTATCTTGCTGCACAAGAAAAATCAAATCAAAAAGGAAAAAAATGAGAAAAAAATAAAATACAGGTAAACAACAACAAAAAGAGTGAAAATACTATGTTGTGGTCCACACGCAGTTCCCCCAGTCTTCTCTCTGGGTGTAGATGGCTCTCTTCATCACTGAACAATTGGAATTTGTTTGAATCATCTCATTGTTGAAAAGAACCACATCTATCAGAACTAATCATTGTATGGTCTTGTTGTTGCCATGTATAATGATCTCCTGATTCTGCTCTTTTCACTTAGCATCAGTTCATATAAGTCTCTCCAGACCTCTCTGAAATCATCCTGGTGATTGTTTCTTATAACAAAATAATATTCCATAACATTCATATACCATAACTTATTCAACAATTCTCCAATTGATGGGCATCCACTCCGTTTCCAGTTTCTTGACACTACAAAAAGGGCTGCCACAAACATTTTTGCACACGTGGATCCCTTTGCCTCCTTTATAGAAAGATGCTGGATCAAAGGATATGCACATTTTGATAGCCCTTTGGGCATAGTTGCTCAGGAGAGCAACCAAATTGCTCTCCAGAATGGTTGGATTAGTTCACTACTCCACCTACAATGTATTAGTGTCCCAGTTTTCTCACATCCCCTCTAACATTTGTCATTATCTTTTCCTGTCATCTTATCCAATCTGAGAAGTGTGTAGTGGTACCTTAGAGTTTTCTTAATTTGCATTTTCTGATCAATAGTGATTTAGAGAACCTTTTCATATGACTAGAAATGATTTTAATTTCTTCATCTGAAAATTGCCTGTTCATATCCTTTAACTATTTATCAATTGTAGCATGGCTTTAATTTGAGTCAATTCTCAATATATTTTAGAAATGAGGCCTTTATAAAAACCTTTGAATATAAAGAATGTTTTCCCAACTTATTCCTTCCCTTCTAATCCTGTCTGCATTAGTTTTGTTTGTACAAAAATTTTTTAACTTAATATAATCAAAATTATTTATTTTATGTTCAGTAATGAACTCTAGTTTTTCATTGGCCACAAATTCCTTCCTTCTCCATATATCTCTCAGGTAAACTATCTTTTGTTCTTCTAATGTGATTATAACAGCAATCTTTATGTCTAAATCATGAACACATTTCAACTTTATCTTGGTACACAGTGTTAGGTATGGGTGAATGTCTAGTTTCTGCCTAGATCTCTTGATCTTATGTGGATACACATAGAACATATAACTGCATAACAGTTACATTCCATTATTTAATGATTTAGCCTTCCTTTCTGGCCATAAACCTCTCTGCTTGTCTGTGACCCTTTTCCCGTGTATTTCTTCATTGCTAAGTTTTTTTAATTTTAATTTTTTTAGACTATACATGTACATTCATTTTTTTTTACATATTTCTACATGAGTCATGTTGGGAAAGAAAAATCTGAAGGGAAAAACCATGAGAAAGGAGAAACATCAGAGGAAAATAGTGAAAATAGTACTCTTCCATTTGCATCCAGTTTCCACAGGTCTCTCTCTGGATGCAGCCATCATTTTCCACCTAAAGTTTATTGGAATTGCCCTGAATCACTGAATTGCTGAGAAGAGCCAAGTCTATTGTAGCTGACCATCACCCAACTTGCTTTTGCTGTGTACAATGTTTTCTGATTCTGCTTACTTCATTCAACATCAGTTCATGTAAATCTTTCCAGGCTTTTCTAAAATCAGCCTGTTCATCATTTCTTTTAGAACAAGAATATTCCATTACTTTGATATACCATAACTAATTGAGCCATTCTCTAATTGATAGACATTCTTCATTGGTAATATTTAGCAAACTGTTCATACCTATTGCCTGTCTCTTCATTAACCTTTGGGTGATCTACAACTTAAATCCTTCAGAAAATGAGGCATTTCCCAATATAGCATCACTGTAAAAATATGGTCCTTTTTTTTTTTTTTTTTTTTAAGGGAAAAGCTTAATCCAGACTGCTCTATTCAACTCAATAAATTCAATACAATAAACATTTTAAAGTACCTCCTCCTGTTAAATTCTAGGACCAGGTCAATGTTTCTGTGATATGCCAGCTCTATGGGCTGACTGTATATAATAATATTTAATAAATGTCATTTATATAGTGTTTAAGGTTTATAAAGCACTTTAGACATGTTATTTCATTTGATATTCACAATAACCCTGTGAAATTGTTATAATTATTTTTACATAGAAAAAAACTAAGGCTAGAAGCCAATGGAATGGTTTACCTATATTGTTGGTAAAAACCTGAGAAAGGATTTGAATTATGTGTTCCTGACTCCAAGTCCAACAGTCTATCTACTGTTCCACCTCTCTGGACAATAAGCACTTTTTATCCACTTGGTTTTTTCATTATAGATTTTTTAAAATGATTTTGGGCCCTTCCTTGGGATGCTTTGAAAGATAATAGGGTTGATTGAAATCAGCACAATGTCATCAGTAAATATAAGTTTTTGGAGACCAAGCCATTTTTAAGAAAATCCTGTTCAATCTGAATTTTGTGCTGGAAACCATCCATGACAGTGACAAATATCTTTGAGGACCACATACTTTCCTGTTTCATACCCTACAGGCTATTAATAATCAGAATGATATCAAAGTTATATCTGTTACATTTTTTTCAAAGAAGCTTGTATAATTTTGATTTATGGAATGGAGATATCATCCTAGAAGAAAACTATTAAGGTTGTTAAGAATGAAGTGTAAACTATAGAAGATATTTGTATGCAAATTAATGGGGAGCAGGGATAGTACATCCTCCTGAGTAGCAATTTCTTCCTCATCATGGAGAGTTCTCCACGATTAGCTGGGAGCTTTGCCTATGAGCCTGCCAGGAGCACAGACATAACCATATTGGAGGAAGTCAAAAGTTCTATGTTCTGGGATTGGCTACAGCAATTGAAGACTGATCTATCTAAGGAGTGGTGGCAGACAAATCTTTTAGCCCCTCCTCTTTTAATTACCTTGGAAATTTTTTTTTCCTTTGATTTAAACCTGTGATTTAATTGGTAGAGGAAATAACCAATGAAGCTAATCCTTCTACCATTACAGATTACCTCTTCTCTATTTCACTTAAGAAATGAGAAGATTTTATTGAAACCAGTAGGTGTCACTTTGGAGCAAAGTTGTTTGGACACACACACATTTCAACTTTTCCCTCAGGAATTTAGGGAGGAGCTAATTTTTCCTAGATTAATCCTTTCTCCTTTCACTGAGAAGCCAGGAGATCTAACATCCCCTTTGTCCTCATATCTGTTACAACAAAAATCTCACTTCTGGCCCTAGGGAAAAATGGCCCTCAAATCCACATAGACAACTTTCACAATGATTTTAGGGTGCTTATAAGACAAAAATTATTCATAAAAGTTATAAAAACTCAGAGTCCCCATGTCAGAATCAAATTCTAACCAATCAGGGTCCTGAGGTTCTGATCTAATTTTTCTTAGTTCTATTTATTCCAGCTGGTCACTGGCATCCCATCATCAGCCCATCATGTTTTGCTTTGGTTTTTTATATAAAATAACATCAAGGAAAAGAAATAATGGCTTCAAGGAACAGTAAAAAATAATAATAATAATAATAAAATCATATAACAGTTCCTCTTAACAGACAGACACATATAGAAGAGAGTTTTTCCTCAGTCACTCCTAGAAGGACAGGACTAGCAAGTGATGCAAAACTAATTCTAGGCACTAGAAACCCAAAAAGGTTTAGACATTTCTAGTTCATAATCCCTGACTTTATATCATTGTTAGCACCATTCCTTAGCATTCTAAAGGCTTTTCAAATAATTGGGGGATGAGGGGAATTGTGTAGTTCTACCTACAAGGGTAGATGCATCAAATGACATATTTTAAAATTTTATACTTTTGTCATAAATAAAAGGAAATGTTCCTATATTTATTTCATGGGTCATTCCTTTGTCTATATAACTCTTTTCACATTAGAGCATCAATAAAAAATTTTAGACATCTATAAAAACTATTTGAATAATGCATTTATAAAATAAAACAGCATCTTTATTTCTGCATGAAATGTTCACTATTTTCTAAATTTTTTTCAGGGTTTTCAGAAATCATAGTTTGGTTGTCATGATACTATAGTTTTACTTTCATCCATACTGATAAAATGTCTGAAATACTCTCTAATGAACAGATTTTAGAACTAGTAAGTATCTATCCAACTCATTCAGGAGTAAATTTTCAATTATTTTGATATCATAAATTCTACAATTGTAATACATGAGGTAGGAAAAAAACATATTTCTCCTCTAATGACAGAAATGATGAGTCCAAGAGGATTTCCTCATACAATTGATAATATAAGAAATAATGAGCAATAATGATTTTTATCAGACCCAAATTCATGACAAAATTGGTGAGGAGTCATGATGTCTGAAAGGCAAAGATGGCTCTTCTTGGCAATGAATGACAATTTCTCAAATGATATAAAGATACTTAAAACAGCTTAATATCATTATACTTTGTTGTGATTGTACTGAATATTCTATAACTTATGTCACTGAGAAAAATTCCATTAGTTCTTTTCAAATTTTATTTAATGAACCAATATTTAGAACCATTTTTTAAATGTGCAAATTCTATAGGCAAGTTTAACCAATACATTACATTAGATGAATTTGAAAAGTCCACTGAACTTATTATTATTATTATATTATATTATAATGTTATATAATATAATATATTATTATTAATAGAATAAATTTATCCATAAAATATTAGTAGAATAGCTCCTGGGGCTGCTTTTTGTTCACTAAAACTGTAATGTAATCAATTTCTAGATATGGTGAGGTACCTTCCAATTTTGACCTGAAAACTGAAAGTAAAATTTTATCTCAGTATAAATTTTGTCTACCATCCTCATTACAAAATTTAATTGAAAATTTGTTTGGAGTAATTTATTCCTGATGTGAGTGTATGTGTAGATAGATAGACAGACACAGACAGACAGATACATGATAGATAGATAGATAGATAGATAGATAGATAGATAGATAGATAGATAGATGGATACATGAATGGATAGATTTGGATATAGATATGGCAACCAGGTTGCACAATGAAGAGTGTAGGGCCTGAAGTCAAGACTCCTTGAGTTCTAGTTTGATTTCATATACTTACAAACTGCCTCACACTAGGCAAATCACTTAACCCTATTTGCCTCATTTTTCTCATATGCAAAAAGAACTGGAGAAGGAAATGGCAAACCTTTCCAGTATCTACCAGAAATTCCTGAGTAGGGGCACAGAGAGTCAAATACAACTAATTAAAAAAATGCAGGAGAACAAGAAAAAGAGGGATTCTTATCAATGTAAACCCCTGGGGACCTTTCTTAGACTGAAGCTTGCAACCCTATTATTATCTTTCTCCTTTCCCATGGTCCCCCAAGATTAATTGCACTGTTCCCTTCCCATTAGCTACCACCCATCACTACTTTTTAAAATGTTTTCCCAGTCTGTTTTCTGTCCCTTCCATCTCACTGCTCTCCCAATTTGAAAACAAAAAGAAAAAAAAAAAAAAAAAAAGGACTCCTGTCATAAACAAGTATAATCACCCAAAGCAAATTTCTGCATTGACCACATCCAAAAAAAAAAAAAAAAAAGAGGGAGGGAAGAGATTCGTTCTGTACTTTGAATTCATCTATCTGTTAAGAGCTAGGTAGCATATTTCATCATCACTTCTCTACAATTATAGTTGGTAATTAAACCATATATACATATATATATATATGTATGTATATATGGTTTAATTACCAACTATAATTGTAGAGAAGTATATATATATATATATATATATATATATGTAGAGAATATATATATATATATATATATATATATATATATAGTTGGTAAATCAGTTTTCCTAATTCTTTCAGAATTGTTTGTTTTTATCATATCATTGTCATTATATAAATTGTTCTCCTGTTTCTGCTTATTTCATCCTGCATCAATTCATTTAAGTCTTTTCAGGTGTCTCTGAAATCATACTTTCACCTTTTCTCACAGAACAATAATATTTTATATATTTCATCCATTTATATACCACAATTTATTCGGTCATTCCCCAATTCGTGGGCACCATCTCAGATTCCCATTCTTTCTCACTTCAAAAGAGATATAAATATGTTTGTACATTTTTAGAGTTTATTTTGTTTAGATCCCTCCTTTAATATGCATGCTCTCTCTTTAATTTCCCCTTCTATCTTCTTCCCTTTATATCCTTTTTGCTGCTTGGTGAGATGTATTTTGTTCTCAACTCTTTGTATTGCATTTTTCTTTCCTTTGAAAAGTTCAGATAAAAATGAAATTTAAATGTCAATTGAACTCCCCCACTTCTTCCTTGTTTGTATAATTGTCCACTTGTTCACCTGATTATATGAGATCATTTCCTCTATTCTCCTTTTCTTTCCTCCAACCCCTTCCACTCCAGTGTATTCTTCTTTCCTCTCTT